>NC_141045.1:137500-152500 GCF_052040795.2 Danio rerio
TAAAGTGGCCGGTAAGAGTATGTGTGTGTGTCTGACCTGCCGTGAGCATGGAACTTCAGCTGCAGCGTGCGCTAGGGGTGTGTGTTTATTGTGTGTGTTTAGTGTGTGTGTGTGTGTGTATAACCTGCCGTAAGCATGGAACTTCAGCTGCAGCGTGCGCCAGGGGTGTGTGTCTATTGCGTGTGTTTATTGTGTGTGTTTAGTGTGTGTGTGTGTGTGTGTGTGTGTGTGTGTGTGTGTGTGTCTGACCTGCCGTGCGCGTGGAACTCCAGCTGCAGCGTGCGCTCGGTGTGTGTGGCTGCGCGTTTGGCCCTCTGGTGGTCGCTGTGCAGCATCTCCGTGTCGTAGGAGAGACCCTCGTAGTGCCGGATGTACTTGTTCAGGGGGTTTCCATAGTAACCTGTTCACCACACAAACATCCCATCAGAGAGCTGTGATTGGTCCACAGGTGATCACATGACCATCATTCACTTCAGCACAGAGAACACACACAATCTGCTGCTTCAGAGATGCTCAACACTGCTGCGCAACACTGTAACACTCGTGTGTGTGTGTGTGTGTGTGTGTGGGATAATAACAGCACTGCTTGATGAATATGAAACACACACACACACACACACACACAGATGAACAGAATGAACACGTGTGAGTGTGAGCGTGAGCTGTGTGTTCTGGCAGGAGCAGTGCTGACCTGCTGCAGTGTGTGTAATACTCTATATAGAGGCTTGATTAATGACGGCAGGTTGAAGACGTCTCTCGTGTGGAGAGTGAGGAGAGCCTCATGCACTGCTCAGCCGTGCACATCCTGATGCTTCTGTGGGTCTCGTCTGTCAGATCTGAGCTGTATTCTGTATTCTCTATTGGGTTGGGGTCAGGTGATTGGCTGGGCCATTCTACAGCTTGGTTTTCTTTCTCTGAAAGCGTCTGAGAGTCTCCTCGGCTGTGTTTGGATCATCGTCCTGCTGAAATGTCTTGATCTTCATCCTGCTGCTGGTGTAGATGTTGGACTGAAGCTGCTGATCTTCATGATCTTCTGAGGAAGGGCAGAGGAGTGCTGAAGAACCACTGACAGATTTCAGTCGCTGTCTGGGCTGTCACTGCAGAACTACACCCCCCTTTCTTCATGTGTTCAGTACAGTTTCACTTCACTACACACTACTTCATTAGTGAACTCATTAGGTTTGTTTTCTTTGTATATCTGGATGTATTTGGTTGCTTTCAGCATCTGGGAACATTTTAAGTGAACGGCACCTTCAGAAATAAATATGTTTTCTGAGAACACATGAGTGACGAGTTCAATACTCACTTCCCCCGCTGGAGATATATATATGAAGAGTTCAGATGCACAGATTTCTTTATAATGAGCATTTATTGTCACTCCTGTGTGTGTGTGTGTGTGTGTTCAGGAAATACACTTTTATGGCAAAAATAGGTTCATGTCATTGTGTTTAGAGTGAAACAGCTCCACAGAAATATTAAAGGATGACAAAAATGCTCATTTAGAGCGTCTTATGTTTATATATATATATACAGTTGAAGTCAGAATTATTAGCCCCCCCCCCCCCCCCCAATTAACTTAACATCTAATCATAATAGTGTTAATAACTCATCTCTAATAACTGATTTATTTCCTCTTTGTCCTGATGACAGTAAATAATATTAGACTGGAAATTCTTCAAGACACTTCTATACAGCTTACAGTGACATGTAAAGGCTTCACTAGGGTAATTAGGCAGGTTATGGTAATTAGGCAAGTTATTGTATAATGATGGTTTGTTCTGGAGACTATCGGTAAAAAAACATAGCTTAAAGGGGCGAATAATATTGACCTTAAAATGCTGTTTAATACAATTAAAAACTGCTTTTATTCTAGCCCAAATAAAACAAATCAGACTTTCTCCAGAAGAACAAACATTATCAGACACACTGTGAACATTTCCTCAATCTGTTCAACATCATCTGGGACATATTAAAACAAGAGAAAACAAATTAAAGGGGGTGAATAATTCTGACTTCAGCTGTATATATATATATATATAGAGGTCATTTTGGTTTTTATGGGTTTTTGTAAGTAAATCATTCTGTTGTAATGTAAATGTGTAATTGTTAAATATTTATTAAATAAAATTCAATTATTACTGCAGTCATTATTACTTTTACTACTATTAATAATAATGAATATTGGAGTGATTTTTCACACACACACACACACACACACACACACACACACACACACACACACACACACACACACACACACACACACACACACACACACACACAGCTGAGCATGAGTTCTCCCCCTCACAGATCTCTTTTGCAGGAATGTTTTCTACAGGAAGCTTTACAGTATTATATTTGTGCAAATATTAGTACAACCAAAATCATATGATAGGGAAGAATATTCAATTCTATACTTTTATATAAAAAATTTATTAAATAAATAAATAAACAAAATATATAAATATATAAATACACATGCAGCTGAAGTCAGAATTATTCACCCCCTTTGAATTGTTTTTTCTTTGTTAAATATTTCCCAGATGATGTTGAACAGATTGAGGAAATGTTCACAGTGTGTCTGATAATGTTTGTTCTTCTGGAGAAAGTCTGATTTGTTTTATTTTGGCTAGAATAAAAGCAGTTTTAATTGTTTAAACACCATTTAAAGGCAATTATTAGCCGCTTTAAGCTATATTTTTTTACCGATAGTCTCCAGAACAAACCATCATTATACAATAACTTGCCTGATTACCCTAACCTGCCTAGATACCCTAATTACCCTAGTGAAGCCTTTACATGTCACTTTAAGCAGTAAGTGTCTTGAAGAATAATAATAATAAAGAAAAAATCAGTTATTAGAGATGAGTTATCACACTTATGTACAGAAATGTGTTGGAAAAATTCAATATAATTGGGGAAAAAAACAAACAAGGAGACAAATAATAGAGTTCAACTGTATATACACACATATATATATACACACACACACACACACACATATATATAATTGCAATATTTAGCTTGAATTTATATGAATAATCTTTCTAAAGATGTTCAGTGACTAAAACATTAATTAAATAATAAATAAACAGGTTTAATAATCTGCTTTGTTCAAATGCAGCCAAACATAAGAGCTATATTCACTGAGAAATAGACGACGATATTCATTTAAAATGGGCTGAGCTCAACTATGCAGAGCAGCACTGACTATAATCAACAGCACAGAACAAAACACTATAAAACAATGAAAAACAATGACTCAAATCTAAATATGATATAGAGCGACACAAACATCATGCACAATACTTCAGATCACATTTAAAAGGGAAGAATTTAAAATAAGAACAGAAATAAAAACCAAAATAACATGAAGAAAACACAAACAATACAACAATACAGTAACAGAAATCAAATCTGCATCAGTTATATAATAATAATAATGTACATCAGCTCTGAATAACCCACAACACCGCACAGCAAGTGAACAACAGCAGCAAATGCTCCACTGTTTACAGGTTAGCACATTTGATGATGAAGATGATGATGAAGATGAGGGATCAATATAATGAAGAATAACCGATCATCTACTGATGAGAATAACAACACTGATGCTCATCACACTGCAATATTCAGCCTGAGGAGCACAGATGACCACTGAGGAGGATGAGGAGGAGGATGAGGAGCAGTGTTTACAGCTGATGTTGATGCTAAATCACGGTGATCATCATCCATCTTAAGCTGTGTGTGTGTGTGAGTGTGTGTGTGTGAGTGTGTGTGAGTGAGAACGAGAGAGAGATCCTATATGAGCCCCTGACCGTCGCATCCTCGCGCGAATGTACAGGTTTTGATCCCGGAGCACCGAATAACGGATCTCGGTGTCGGTGACCGAGCGGCCCCCGGATGTGCGGGAATGTCGGTAAACGGCCGAGAGCTAGCGTTACCGTTAGCTCGGCTCCACACCGGCTCACACTCACCTCGAGCGGGCCCGGAGGCGCAGAGGAGGCCCAGCAGCACCGGGAGCACCGGGAACACCGACATCACGGACAGCCGCATGTTTCGCTCATGGATGATGGACGGGCTGGGTTTTATTGTTTACAGCTTCAGCCTCGGGTTTGGGTCTTTGCGCGGTGACGTCAGACGCACACGGAGACAGACGCCCCTCCCCCACGCGGCGCAGGCTCACAGAGCGGAGGAGGAGGCTAGTGTGAAGAATGTACCGCGGCCTTTATTAGTCAGGCTCTATTCACATATACACAACATGGCAGAATTTACACGATTTGATATGTTATAACAGAAATACACTGCAGGGCTGCAGTGGGTGTGTGAATTATTATCATATTCTCTAATGCTCTGAACGCACGTAAACACTAATATAATCAACACTGCAGGGAGTTTACACGTACTACCGTAAAACAAGGGCCTCTGCCGGTTATACATATATACCAAAGTAATTAGTGGTTCATTTCGCTGTGGCGACCCCTGATAAATAGAGAATGAGCCGAATTAGAGTGAGTGAGTGAATGAGTGAGTGAGTGAGTGAGTGAGAGAGTGAGAGCTATAGTAAAGTGGGTAATGCACATTATACATGACCTCTGTTAATGAATGATAACCTGCAGCATTCTGTACAATTAACTACAGTGCACTGACAAACACAATACAATACCAGGTGTTACCATAGCAACTGTAGAATCACCACAGCAGATCAATTACTGTAGTTGTTGTGTTACTATAGCAACTGTAGAATCACCGCAACAGATCAGTTACTATATTTGTTGTGTTACCATAGCGACTGTAGAATCACCACAGCAGATTAATTACTGTAGTTGTTGTGTTACCATAGCAACTGTAAAATCACCACAGCAGATTAATTACTGTAGTTGTTGTGTTACCATAGCAACTGTAGAATCACCACAGCAGATCAATTACTATAGCTGTTGTGTTACCATAGCAACTGTTGAATCACCACAGCAGATCAATTACCATAGTTGTTGTGTTACCATAGCAACTGTAGAATCACTGCAACAGATTAGTTACTATAGTTGTTGTGTTACCATAGCGACTGTAGAATCACCGCAACAGATCAGTTACTATAGTTTTTGTTACCATAGCGACTGTAGAATCACCACAGCAGAGTAATTACTGTAGTTGTTGTGTTACCATAGCGACTGTAGAATCACAGGAACAGATCAGTTACTATAGTTGTCGTGTTACCATAGCGACTGTAGAATCACCACAGCAGATTAATTACTGTAGTTGTTGTGTTACCATAGTGACTGTAGAATCACCACAGCAGATTAATTACTGTAGTTG
Organism: Danio rerio; assembly: GCF_052040795.2. Taxonomy (NCBI): domain Eukaryota; kingdom Metazoa; phylum Chordata; class Actinopteri; order Cypriniformes; family Danionidae; genus Danio; species Danio rerio. Next base: position 142,814 of record NC_141045.1, read on the forward strand.
TTGTGTTACCATAGTGACTGTAGAATCACCACAGCAGATTAATTACTGTAGTTGTTGTTACCATAGCAACTGTAAAATCACCGCAGCAGATTAATTACTGTAGTTGTTGTGTTACCATAGCAACTGTAAAATCACCGCAGCAGATTAATTACTGTAGTTGTTGTGTTACCATAGCGACTGTAGAATCACCGCAACAGATCAATTACTATAGTTGTTGTGTTACCATAGCGACTGTAGAATCACAGCAAGAGATCAATTACTATAGTTGTTGTGTTACCATAGCGACTGTAGAATCACCGCAACAGATCAATTACTATAGTTGTTGTGTTACCATAGCGACTGTAGAATCACCGCAACAGATCAATTACTATAGTTGTTGTGTTACCATAGCGACTGTAGATTTCAGATAGTATATAGTATAACACTATGTTTGCGTGTGGCGAGTGTTATTATCTTATTAATACCTCTACTCGTTATTTTGTATTCAGCTTAAAGTTCAATTTACAGACTTAATTATGTTAATTAGATGAGTCACTGGACAAGTCAGTGTGTTTTCATATGTACACTGTGTAATTAATTATGTGTGTTTATATGTACAACCAGATCATGTGATTAAAAAAGGGCAAAACTAAATGTGAAACAGACAGACCAAATTATCTGATCAATACAGAGACACAAGCTGACCTGATCTGAGGAGTCTCTGCTGATTCACTGCAGTGAAGAACACATGATGACTGACCTGAGCTCATCCAGCAGAGCAGCTGATGACCAGACCACCACCAACAGCAGTGTGTGTGTGTGACCCACTGTGTGAGTGGGTGGAGTCTGGAGGAATCAGCCAATGAGAGGCATTCACTGCTCTTCCTCTGTGTTTAATGCTGGTTGATGGTTCATTTACATGTGAACATCATGAATGTGGAGCAGTGTGTGTGTGTGTGTGTGTGTGTGTGAGCTGTAGAGATGGAGGACAGAGAGAGGACAGCAGGAATCAGACTGACGCGTGCTGCTTTGGTCTCTATAAAGTTTAATTGAAGAATGAAGCAGGTAAGTAATGACTGACAGGTGAGTCTTCTGTTAGAGAGTCTGACCTGCTGCGAACTGAACCGGCGACACACAGCCAATGAGAATGGAGATCAGTCACGCAATCCCATCATGCATCAGGCCTCTGGATAACTGCAGGCCGCTAAAGCTCAAGGCATTCATGCATTTGGCAAAACTCTCCTGAAGGCCAGCACACACACACACACACACACACACACACACACACACACACACACACACACACACACACACACACACACACACACACACACACACACACACACACACACACACACTCTCTCACAGACACACATACTCACACACACTTATGTACACTCGCAGACCCACTCACACACATGTAAGCAAACACACACACACACACACACTCACACAGCAAATCATAGAGCACAGGCTGATAGAACAATGGCACAGATGAGGAGTGTGTGTCCGCAGCCACAGTCAATATAAACAGAGAGAGAGAGAGAGTTAGACGCGCGCTCCGCTCTTACACACGCTATTCTGCAGTAAACTGAGTTAAAGACATTCATCACCGATACACACCTGACCCGAGAGATACAGTCAAAACAACAGAGCTGTGCTGCACACCTCCTGAAGAGGAGAGGACGAGGAGCAGGAGGACGAGGAGGAGCAGGAGGAGTTCTGTTGTGTTCTGCTGTAGCTGTGAATAACTGAAATCATTCAGCGGAGGGATATGGAGCTGCTCTAAACCTGCCGGAACTACTTTAGCTGTGCCTTTATCTGACAATAACCAAACACCTGAGAGTGACCAGCAGCCAATCAGAGTCCAGCGTTCAGCAGAGCTGTGGTGTGAACACAGATGTTCTCCTCTCCATCAAACACACACACACACACACACACACACACACACTCCTCAGGATAATCGTCTACCGTAATCTACCGTATAGCACAGGTCTAATGTTGAGGAACGCATCAATTATTGCATATAATATAGCGAAGCTGAAGGGGAGCAGGCGTGTGTTTGCTTTGACTGTATCCGTCCACAGAGAGAAGAGAAGCCACTGATCTGACGAGCACACACACACGCACACACACGCACACACACATGAGACGCTCAGACGCTGATCTGTCACCAAAACACCTGACAGCAGGTGCGGCAGCGGCGCTCCGTCTGGACCAATCAGAGCTCAGTGAGAGATCAGAGTGAGATGCTGTAAGGCATATTGAGAAGACACACACACACACGTGTGTCTGCAGTCCGCCGGTGTGTGTGTGTGTTTCACCGCTGAACACGTCAGTCTACATTCGCTCAGAGCATCAGAGTCCAGAGGAGCGGCAGCAGCAGCAGAGCCGAGGCCAGAGCCGGAGCCGGAGCCGAACCTGCACACACACACACACGCAGGGTCAAACACACACACAGTGAGGCTGCAGTGCCCATGTGGACACTAGAGGGCGCTATATGCAGATTAAATGCTGGCATGATGCTGGAAAACATGCAATACTGTCTACAATAACTGTGAGGGCGGCACGGTGGCTCAGTGGTGTCGCACTGTGGTCTCTGGTTTGAGTCTCGGCTGGGTCAGTTGGTGTTTCTGTGTGGAGTTTGCATGTTCTCCCCGTGTTGGTGTGGGTTTCCTCCGGGTGCTCCGGTTTCCCCCACAGTCCAAACACATGCGCTATAGGGGAACTGATCAACTACACTGGCACTAGTGTATGAGTGTGTGTGAGATTGAGTGTGTATGGGTGTTTCCCAGTACTGGGTTGCGGCTGGATCCGCTGTGTAAAACATATGCTGGAATAGTTGGTGGTTCATTCCGCTGTGGCGACCCCTGATGAATGAAGGCACTAAGCTGAAGGAAGGTGGTGTGTTGTGTGTTGTGGTGTGTTGTGTGTGGTGTGTTGTGTGTTGTGTGTTGTGTGTGGTGTGTTAGGGTGTGTTGTGGTGTGTTGTGTGTGGTGTGTTGTATGTGGTGTGTTGTGTGTGGTGTGTTAGGGTGTGTTGTGGTGTGTTGTGTGTTGATTGTTCACCTGTGATGCGCACTTGTGCTACGGCCCCGTCTCCACCCTCGCTGTGTGCCCGCACCTCCACCAGGTACTCCCCCCTCCTCATGGGCAGGTCGATGGACTGCTTCTCGGTGGTGTAGAGCGTGCCGCTGGGCTGCCCGTGCTGCCGGTACAGGACCTGAGTGAGAGCAGGCGTGAGTGTGAGCTGTGATTGGTCAGCAGGAGTGACGGAGCGCGCCTCACCTTATATCCCGCCACCGTTGACTCGTTGTTCAGCGACTCCACCTTCTCCCAGGCGATGTTGATGGAGGTGCCGCTGTAGTGCATCTTAGTGCTGATGATCTTAGGAGGACGACTGGGAGCTGAAAGACACACACACACACACACACACACACACACTTTAGGGGCTTTCAGAACATTCGCATCTCCAGTATGATGACTCCTCTTCCTCTGATGTAGAGGTCCTGATTAACGCGGGGCTTCAGCGTCAGCGCTGGACAGAGGGGGCGTGTCTGAAGTAAGGGTTGACGTCAACCAATGAAATTAGTCTGCATTGGCTACCGTCTGAGCTGACCCCCCGTGTGAATGCAGTGTTAGTGTGTGTGTGTGTGTGTAGCTGCACGCTGCCGCTGTAGGCCAGTGTGTTAACTATAAGACAGAAGCATTAGCTGATCGGCCCGGTAGCTGCAGCTGAGGGACTTACGGGACTTCTTGGTGTATATCCTGTTGCGCTGGCTGGCGGGTCCGTATCCGGCTCCGTTACACGCGCGCACCTCCACCAGGTAGTGTGAGTCGGGCTTCATGTTGTCCAGACGTGTGTGATTCTCTCGACTGGACACCAGAACCCGCTGAGCAGACGCTTCGTTCTCTACAGACTCACGCCAGTACCGCACCTGAAGCAGACAGAGCTCAGATAAGCCGCACTGGCTGGTGGTGGTGGTGGTGGGGGTGATGGGGGATTTGTATGGTTCTAAGTGTGTTGCTATGCAATTATTATGCAATGAGTTGGTTGGGGACTTCAAGGTGTTGCTATGCCGTTACTATGTGTTCTGGGTGGTTGTTAGGCACTGCTAGAGCGTTGTGGGTTGTTTTGGGTGGTTGTCAATGTGTTGCTATGCAGTTGCTATGTGGTCTGGTGGTTGTTAGGGCACTGCTCGAGTGTTGTAGGTTATTTTGGGTGGTTGCCAAGGTGTTGCTATGTAGTTACTATGTGTTCTGAGTGGTTGTTAGGCTCTGCTAGTGTATTTTGGGTGGCTGTAAATGTGTTGTTATGCAGTTACTATGTGTTCTGAGTGGTTGTTAGGGCACTGGTTTTGTGTTGTAGGATGTTTTCACTGTTTGCCAGGGTGTTGCTATGTCATTAATGTGTGGTTGCTAGGGCATTGCTTTTGTTGTATATTTTGTGGGTGGTTGTGTGTGTGTCGCTATGTGGTAACAAGGTTGTATTGGGTGGTTGCTATGGCATGGTGTGTTGCTGGGTATTCTGTGTGGTTGTGAGGGTATTGCTTCACGTTACTAAGCAGTTCTGGGTGGTTGTTATGCCATTGCTAGGGTATTTTGGGTGGTTGTCAAGGTGTTGTTATGGCATTATGATGCATTCTGAGCAGTTGTTTGGCCAGTGCTAAGGTGTTGTAGGGTATTCCGGGTGGTTGCCAGGGTGTTGCTATGTTGCAGAACAGATGACCCAGAGCACTGAAGCCCAGTGATGAGCAGTGTGTACCTGATATCTCTCCACCGTCGGCAGCTGCACAGGCACCCAGATGACGATCGCTTCAGTGGCAGACAGAGCCCTCGCTTCTGTGATGATGGGGGCCTCGGCCGGCACTGACACACACACACACACACACACACACACACACACACACACACACACACACACACACACACGAACACACACACACACACACACACACACACACACACACACACGAACATGAACACATGATTGATCTGTGAGTGTGTATGTTTGTGTGTGTGTGTGTGTGTGTGTGTGTGTGTGTGCTCACCGTCCTGTGCAGAGTATATGAAAGCGCTGTTGCTGAAGGGTCCCTCCCCCTGGCTGTTGAAGGCCTTCATCTTGACCTCGAAGCGTGTGGACGGGGGGATTTTGGGGTCTTTGTGGACGTATTTCTGCGCCTCTGGGTCAGTGACGGTGACCCGCAGCCACTCTGGGTCATTATGGGGCTTGAAGGCGATGATGTAGCCGAAGTTACTGCCGTAGTAATACTGAGACTGCACCGGCTGCAGACGACAGGACCACCCACACACTGAGTAGATGTTTATAAAGGTGTGTAGTGTCGTGTGTGTTCAGAATAACGGTATGTACACACTGCTGCTGCCGCTTCTGAAGATATGAGCTATAGTCTACATAAAGTGTCATCATATAAATGCATTAAAGCTTTCCCGAGTACAGAGAAGAGTTAATCAGTCTTTCAGAGTGTGTAGGGCTTTTTTCAAAGATTGTATGTATGTATGTGTGTATGTGTGTGTGTGTGTGTGTGTGTGTGTGTGTGTGTGTGTGTGTGTGTGTGTGTGTGTGTGGGTCAGGGTTGTGTACCGTCCAGGTGATGGTGAGCTCTCGGCTGGTCCCTCCCCCGCCACCTATGTCTGACGGAGCCACGATCGGCCCTGTGGACACACACACACACACACACACACACACACACACACACACACACACACACAGTGCAGTTACTACAGTATTTTAGAGTGTTGCAGTGGCAGACTCTGATTTCTCAGCAGTAGTGAGTGAGGGCAGGTGTGCACACTACTAAGGGTGCTTGAGACGTAGTCAGACTCACGTGCTTCTCTAGTGGTGGTTTTGGGTGAGGGTTCGCTGGGCGGCCCGGTGCCCAGTGTGTTGGTGGCGATGACCCGGAACTCATACTCCGTCCAGGGCAGCAGGTTTACCACGGTGGCCATTTCTGCATTTCCCTCCACATTCACTGGGGCTGAACAACACAGCAGCTGATTGGTTAACAGCTGGAGGAGCTCTATACTAGTGGATATACTGGATATAGTCTATACTATACTGTTCTACTACTATACTATACTAGAATACTGGAGCTATACTACACTATACTATCCTATACTATATTACAACACTGCTGCTATACTATACTACAATACTGGAGGTATACTTTACCATACTTCTATACTAAACTACTATACTATACTACACTAAACGATAGCACTGCTACTATACTATACATACTATACCTCTATACTATGCTATACTACAGCACTGCTGCTATAATATACCTCTATACTATACTATACTATAATACAGCACTGATGCTATACTATACTCATGTACTAAACTTCTATAGTATACAATACTATACTACTATACTATATTACAGTACTACTGGTATACTATACTTCTTTTCTATACTATAATACAATACTGTTGCTATACTATACTGTACTTCTATACTTTACTATACTTCTACACTATACTATACTTCTATACTTTACTATACAACAGTACTATACTGCGTCTAAACTATAATTCTATACTATACTACACTACTGCCGCTATACTCATATACTATCCTACACTACTCCTGCTATACTATACTATAATATCTAAGTGTTGATACACTATAGTAGGACTGCTATACCATAATCTGCAAGTATTGATATACTTCACCAAACTACTGCTGATATATATACTATGCTATTATTACAAGTCTACACCATACTAAGCAAGTATTCATATGCTACAGTATACTAGTGCTGATATACTATACTATTATATACTATACTATTATATACTATACTATACTATATTATACTATACTATATTATATTACAGGTACTATACTATACTAGTATTGATATACTGTATTATAATAGTTGTGCAATACTATAGTATACTATGCTAGAATTAATATACTATACTACTGCTGCAAATCTCTACTGTGCTAGTATTGATTACTATATTAGTGCTGCTATACTATTCTCCACTATTGTACACTATACTATACTGGTGCTGCAATACTATACTATGCTAGTATTGATATGTTATACTATACAATAGTTACTAAACTGTACTACTATATACTATAATAATACTATACTATAATACTATAGTATTGATATAGTATCCTACTGCTGCTATACTATACTATGCTATGCTATGCTATACTATACTATACTATACTATACTATACTATACTATACTATACTATACTATACTATACTATACTATACTAGTGTTAGTGATTGGTTTACACAGTCAAGACAAACTCTGGTTATCCCTCTGATGATAAGTATGAATATGAATATGTGTGTGCTCACAGGTAGCGGCGTCTCTCCAGTCCTGCTGCGCTGCAGATTCTCTGAGCTGGACGGTGTATCTGGAGATGGGGCTCAGATTATCAGTGCCGTGACTCCACAGCACCCTCACACTGTCAGACGTCACCTCATCCACACGCACACCACCAGGGGGCCCTGGGGGACCTGCGAACACACACACACACACACACACACACACAGAAACAGGCACACACAGAGCTCAGTATCTCAGCAGTAGCAGCAGTGTGTGTGTGTGTGTGAAGCGTGACCTCTGACCTCTGACCACCAGCTCTGCAGATGCAGTGGTGTTGTCCACAGGTGTCTGTGCGGTGCAGCTGTAGCGTCCGGCGTGTCTCAGCTGTGTGTGTGTGATCAGCAGCTCTGAGCTGGACGTCCCGCTCGCACTGTCCTGTGGGGAAACCGCTCACAGTTACACACAGTGTGTGTGTGTGTGTGTGTGTGTGTGTGTATGGTCATGTTGAGTGTGAACTGCCCCTTCAATGGCGTGTGTGTCATGTGTTTTCACCATCTTGCGCTGGTAGTGCTGTGCGTCCCGCTGCAGGTCGATGGCGTGTCCGTCCAGGCTCCAGATGAAGGTGAGGTCGAGGCCGGGGTCATGAGACGCCACACACTCCATACGAGCGTCCTCGCCCACACTCACATCCGCATTCGACGGAGCCAGAGTGATCTTAGTGGCGTCTGCGGAGAGACAGACCATAATACTCTTCATCATCATCTTTATTCACACACACACACACACACACACACACACACACACACACACACACACACACTCTGATGATGGCAGAGCTGCAGTTGTGTGTGTGTGACAGCAGAGGGCAGCAGACACACACAGATCTGAGCACTGGAGAATCCCGGGTCTGATGCTTCAGTCTACAGCTGTTCAGAGCGGATGCTGGACTGTTGCTATGGGGTTAGTAGGGTGCTGCTGGGGTTTTTAGGTGGTAACCAGGATGTTTTGGCTGGCTATTAGGGAATTGTCCGGGTGTTGCAGATTTTTTGGGTGGTTGCCAGGGTGTTGTGTGGTGCTTTGGGTGGTTGCTAGGGCATTGCTGGGGTGTTGTCCATTTTTGGGAGGTTTCAAGTGTGTTGCCATGTGATTGTGAGGATGTTGCTGGGTATTAGGTTTTAGGTGTTGCTATGTGGTTACAAGATTGTGTTGGGTGGTTGTTAGGGTATTACTAGGGTGTTGCTAGGTATTAGATGTAGTTTCCAGGGTGTTGCTATGCAGTTACTAGGTGTCCTGGGTGAATGTTAGAGCATTATTAAGGTGTTGCTGGGTATTCTTTGCGGTTGCCACAGTGTCGCTAGGCAGTTACTATGTGTTCTGGTTGGTTGTTAGGGTATTGCTAGGGTGTTGTATGTTTTGTGGGTGGTTGTGGGTGTGTTGCTATGTGGTTACAAGGTTGTGTTGGGTGGTTGTTAGGGCATTACTAGGGTGTTACTGGTATTTAGGGTTGTTGTGAGTGTGTTGCTATGCAGTTACTATGCATTCTGAGTTGTTGTTAGGGCACTGCTAAAGTGTTGTTGGGTATTTTGAATGGCTAGAAGGGGGTTGCTATGCAGTAACTATGTGTTCTGGGTGATTGTTAGTTGCTGGATATTATGGTAGTTGCTAGGGAGTTGCTATGTGATTACTAGGATGTTTTTAGTGGTTTTTAGGGCGTTTCTCTTTATTGTGGTCACTAGGGAGTTGCTATGTGCTCAGAAGTTTGCCCGATGTGGTTGTTAGGACTTGGCTAGAGTGTTGCTGGGTATTATGGGTGGTTGCTAGGGTGTTGCTATGTGATTACTAAGATGTCTCTGATGGTTGTTAGGGCATTGGTGTGTATTGTGGCTGGTGTAGGATGGTGAGGGTTAAACTAGAGCTGGGTCACCAGGGCTGTTACTGTGCTGTGAGTGGTTGCTAAGGTGAGCAGGGGCGTGTCATACCTGTGATTGACAGTGATCCAGTGCTGTTGGCTCGGCCGCGGTCGTTCTCTGCGAAGCAGGTGTACTTCCCCTCGTCAGACTTGGAGATGTTCAGCAGCTCTAAACTGCCGTCCAGCCAGATGGAGATCCTGCAGGTGTGGAGGAGGAGCACAGGTGAACAGGGCGGGACTGAGGACACACACACACACACACACACACACACACACACACACACACACCTGCTGGAGTTGTGCAGGAGTTCTGTTCCTTTGCTCCAGGTGATGTTGGGTCGCGGTGCAGCTCGAGGTCTGCATTCGAACACCACCCGGCCGTTTCTGGCCCCCAGGAGTTTGGGTTTAACTGGGTTATACTGGAATGAAGGAGCGCTGGCTGAGGACACACACACACACACACACACACACACACACACAC
>NC_141045.1:157500-160000 GCF_052040795.2 Danio rerio
GACACAACATCAAGAACACACACACACACACACACACACACACATCTGATGGAGACTCTTCACACTGCAGTGGTTGTGTGTGAGTGTGCTGTAACTGCTCCCGCAGTGTCTCTGCTGCTCTACACAGAGCTGACGGATTTAAGAATGTTGACATTTCTGGACTAGAAACACGCGAGTGCACTTCTACATGTGTGACTGTCTGACATTACAGTGAATGTTAACTCAGTGTGTGTGTGTGTGTGTGTGTGTGTGTGTATGCGTGTGTGTGTGTGCGTGTGTGTGTGCGTGTGTGTGCGGGTGCGTGTGTGTGTGCGCGCGTGCGTGCGTGTGTGTGTGTGTGTGTGTGTGTGTGTGTGTGTGTCTCCGTCCAGCAGATTGAGTCAGTCTGACTGTAAATGAGTCTTCTGATCAGACATGAATAATTCATCATCAGGGGTTTCATCAGAGCAGCGCTGCGCGGGGTTACTCATGATCTGATCTTATTAACACACACACACACACCAGTTACTGTTCACCAACACACACACACACACACACACACGCCTGTTACTGTTCACCAACACACACACACACACGCACGCACATGTTCAGGATGATAATCTGATCTACACAGCTGACAGACATTATTCAGATGATCTGAGTCTTGTTTACAGACGAGTGTTCACACAGCTGAAGTCAGAATTCCTGTAGTCAACACAGCTGTAGAACACATCATAACCCTGACCTGAGTGTTGCATAAACTCCATTTATTCCAGTGAATCTTAAATAAATAACATTTCCCCAGAAGAAACAAACACTCACTCACTCACTCTCCTCCAGCTGAGTCCCTTTATTCATCAGGGGTCGTCACAGCAGAATGAACCAACAACTATTCCAGCATATGTTTTACACAGCGCATACCCTTCCAGCTGCAACCCAGTACTGGGAAACACCCATACACACTCATTCTCACACACACACACTCATACACTACGGCCAGTGTAGTTGATCAGTTCCCCTATAGCGCATGTGTTTGGACTGTGGGGGAAACCGGAGCACCCGGAGGAAACCCACACCAACACGGGGAGAACATGCAAACTCCACACAGAAACACCAACTGACCCAGCCGAGGCTCAAACTAGAGACCTGAGTGCTGTGAGGCGACAGAGCAACACCACTGAGCCACCGTGCCGCCCCATCCATTTCTAATATTCAGAATAATAGCTCATGTCATGTCAGGCTGTGGCAGTGTGAGATGCTGGCTGAGGTGTTTGTGCTGAAGGTGAATAAACACATCAGACCCTCATCATCCAGCACGAGCGCAGGTTTACAGCAGTGTTGACCTTCACTTCACCCTCCACACCAGCTCTGTGCAGCGAGGAGACCTGCTCTAAACCCCGCCCACAAAACCCCACTGACCAATCACACATCAGCAACCCCTCACTGACAGCCAATAGCAGACCAGCTTCTGTTCATCGATAACATCTACTGTGTGCAGCAGACACTGACAGTCATCATCCACATGACGATGAGCTACAGAATTACACTCAGCTAAACGACTCCAGCAGACATCTGTGCAGTGATGATCACTTCCAGACCAAATATCTGAATATTCCTAAACCAAGAAGACGAGCAGAACACAGATACAACACAACATTCATGAAGAAAACCAGACAGAGATCCGCCAATGGGGGAATAATTAAGTGGAGGAACTTCATCTCCGCGTGCCTGTGTGACTGATGCATTGTGGGAGCGCGGCGAGTGTTTGTGAGTTTTGTAAAGCGCGTGTAGACACGCTGATGAAACACACACTGATCAAAGCCTCTCCAGGAATCAGCAAACGACTGGCGGAGGGCGCAGGCTCCCCAGGCTTTGATGGAGAACGGGTGGAGGAGGTCGGGGCAGGGCAGATGGAAATGCGCGCGTTTAATCTTCTGCTCCCCCACAATGCCGAGCGTCTTTATTAGCATGCTGAATTATGTTAGCGTCTGTGAGATCCTCCCCGAACACACATGGAACAGACGGCTGTAGTGTCTGACCAGCGCACCGCGCATCTCCAGCAACACACACACACACACACACACACACACACACACACACACACACACACACGCAGTTAGTTTAATGCAGAAGATAATGTGATAAACTAAACCTTGATGAATCACTCTGGAAGCGGATCAGACCGTATGTCTGGATGGTTGTACTCACCCCCAAAGACTTCTGGGAAATCAGCACACACCGACCAAACTGAAAGACAAACACAAACAACATCAGACACACAACAACTCAGCATAAACAACAACAGCAGCAGCACATTAGTGCGTCTAATATAACTGAACTAGAACAGACAGAATGAGGGATTAATGCAAACAGCAAGCGGCAGAGTTTATCTGCATCATCTCGTCTGATAATCAGTGGAAGCCAAACTCGTAATGGAGCATTACGCAGCAGATCCAGATCTGATACGGCCTGTTCAGAAACTAAGTGTACAGTGATGTTCCTGTGATAGCAGATAATGCTG
>NC_141045.1:165000-172500 GCF_052040795.2 Danio rerio
ACACACACACACACACACACACACTACTGTACGCCACAAACACTCCATTCAGCTCCTCCTCCTCCTCCTCCACACAATCCATCAGTCGGGCCCAGCTGACAGTGCAGGAGTGAGTCAGAGTCACCGAGTCACTGATTCACCTGAACTGAATCTCTGCAGCTGAACAGGGCAGCACAAACCAATCAATCAACCAATCAATCAATCAATCAATCAATCAATCCTCCTTCAGCTGAGTCCCTTTATTCATCAGGGGTCGCCACAGTGAAATGAACCGACAACTATTCCAGCATATGTTTTACACAGCGGAGGCTATTCCAGCTGCAACCCAGTACTGGGAAACACCCATACACTCATTCACACACACACACACACACACACTCAATCACTATGGCCAGTTTAGTTAAACCCACGCCAACACGGGGAGAACATGCAAACTCCACACAAAAACACCAACTGACCCAGCCGAGACTCGAACCAGAGACCTGAGTGCTGTGAGGCGACAGAGCTAACCACTGCGCCACCGTGCCGCTGGATCAATCAATCCCTCCATCAGTGGATCAGTGAGGCTGCAGCAGCTCAGAGCTGGAGGAGATCAAAGAGATGCAGATCAGAGCAGACTCCGCCCCTTCTGGACCAATCAGAGCTCAGTATGACCAGCAGATTATAATCTGACACACACACACACACACACACACACACACACACACACAGACACACACACACACACACACACACACACATTCCTGAGCTGTATTGATCAGTATTGATGCTCAGTGAGAGAGGAAGGGTGTGTGTGTGTGTTTAGCTGCATTAGTGTCTGTCAGCAGTTATCTGCATCTTCAGCACTGATGAAGAACACACACACACACACACACACACACACACACACACACAAACACACACACATGTGTACGCACGCTCTTCTGTTGTAATGTTCTCTAAATAAGCTCTTTTCCCCATTCTGAGGACAAACTTGTGTCCAGGAGTGAGTGAAATCCAGCAGATCATGCTTCAGGGCCACGGTCACGAGCAGAGCAGTGTGTGTGTGTGTGTGTGTGTGTGTGTGTGTGTGTGTGTGTGTGATCATTAGTATTCCAGTGTGTAAAGCAGCAGCTCTCGCCGGCATTCGGGATCTGTTCAAGTTTTCCACAATCAGAGCAGAATACAAGACCACAACCTGAACACACACACACACACACACACACACACACACACACACACACACACACTGTAGGTGTAGTGTTTAAGTTCATACCAGGAATGAGTTTATTTTATCAGGGCTGGAGGAGATGTTTTAATGTAAAGCTGTGTGTGTGTGTGTGTGTGTGTGTGGCACAGTGGCACAGTGGCGCAGGGGTTAGCACAGTGGCCTCACAGCACTCAGGTCTCTGGTTTGAGTCTCGGCTGGGTCAGTTGGTGTTTCTGTGTGGAGTTTGCATGTTCTCCCCGTGTTGGTGTGGGTTTCCTCCGGGTGCTCCGGTTTCCCCCACAGTCCAAACACATGCACTATAGGGGAACTGATCAACTACACTGGCACTAGTGTATGAGTGTGTATGGGTGTTTTCCAGTACTTGGTTGCAGCTGGAATAGCCTCCGCTGTGTAAAACATATGCTGGAATAGTTGTCGGTTCATTCCGCTGTGGTGACCCCTGATTAATAAAGGGACCCAGCTGGAGGAGAATGAGTGATGGATCTAGATATGAAGACCAGAGGGAAAACATTACCCTAAACGGCCCTGAGTGTGTGAGTGTGTGTGTGTGTGTGTGTGTGTGTGTGTTGATCACTTTAGCCTGCAGAGACTGTGTTTATCACTGTCATCTTAATTTCATCAGTCCCAGAGCATTACAGCTCAGCAAACAGAGAAATACTGAAGCAAAAGTGTGTCAATCCACACACACACACACACACACACACACACACACACACACACACACACACACACACACACACACACACACACACACACACACACACACACACACACACACACACACTGATGCGGTCAGGTGTGTATGAGAGTGTCTTCATCAGTCAGAGCTCTACAGGGTCACAGAGACTCCTGCGGTGGGCAGAGCTGTGTGAACACACTCCAGCAGATCAGATGCAGATTGAGCCGAGCCGATCTTTATAATCCTCTAAATGAGTGTGTGTGTGTGTGTGTGTGTGTGTGTGTGTGTCTCCCTTCAGGACGCTCACTAAAAATACCCAGAAGAGCAGCTCTGATCTTCACTGCACAGATGAATTAACCCACTTCCAGAGGAGACGTCACTCACCTGATCTGTGTCAGAACACACTCATTTACCCTCCATACCGCGGTACAACACCAGCACACACACACACACACACACACACACACACACACACACACACACACACACACACACGGTGATCAAGCCTCTGACCTCAGGTGAGATTGTACACGTGTGGCCATGTTCAGATCGTCATGATGAGCACAGAGAGTGACCTGATGAGGCTGATAACAAATACAGTCCAGCAGATCAAATCAACATCAATAACATCTGTGACAAAACACACCCTAGCAACCACCAAACAACCCTCATAACACCCTAACAACCACCTGACAAGCACACAACACCCTAGCATTACCAAACAACCAGGCACAACATCCTAGCAACCACCAACAACCACACAACACCCTAGCAACCATAAGCAAGTAAGATCACATAGTAGCCTAGCAACATTCCTGGCAACCACCTAACAACCACCACAACACTCTAAACACTATTCACAGTCCCTAGAAACACACACACACACACACACATACACACACACACACACACACACACACACACACCCCTATTTTCCAATAGACTCTCACAAGAACAAATTTTGATCTAATCTGTGTTGTTCTTTGTGTACACACACACACACTCACACAATTCAATTAAGCCACAGCGCTGTGTGTGTGTGTGTGTGTGTGTGTGTGTGTGTGTGTGTGTGTGTGTGTGTGTGTGTGTATCTAATCCTTCCATTCCATTAGTGAGAATCGATTCGGCTGCTGGAATTGCTGACTAACCCGCAAGAGCTGTGCGAGTGTGTGTGTTGAACATGAAACAGTCTCACACACACGTACGCGCACACACACACACACACACAAATACACACACACAGATTAACCTCAGCTGAAGTGTTTCTACATGATGAGTGTGTGTCCTGATACAAGCCTCAAGGACAGTGCTATGTGTGTGCGTGTGCGTGTGCGCGTGTGTGTGTGTGTGTGTGTGTGTGTTTGTGTTCCGCTGCTCATGAAATGTCAGCTTTGTCCAGACTGAACCAGACAGAACTGTTGTATAAATATATTTATATTCGTGTGTATCTCTGTGTCTAATATAATATAATATAATAATAATAATAATATAATATAATAATAATATAATACAATAATAATAATAATACAATATAATATAATATAATAATATAATATAATATAATATAATATAATATAATATAATATAATATAATATAATATAATATAATATAATATAATATAATATAATATAATATAATAATATAATATAATATAATATAATAATATTATATAATATGTTATAATATAATAATAATATAATATAATATAATATAATATAATATAATATAATAATATAATATAATATAATATAATATAATATAATATAATAAAATATAATAATATAATAATAATATAATAATATAATATAATATAATATAATATAATATAATATAATATAATATAATAATATAATATAATATGTTATAATATAATAATAATATAATATAATATAATAATAATATAATATAATAATATAATAATATAATATAATATAATATAATATAATATAATAATAATATAATAATATAATATAATATAATATAATAATATAATATAATATAATATAATATAATATAATATAATATAATATAATATAATATAATATAATATAATATAATAATATAATAATAATATAATATAATAATAATATAATATAATATAATAATAATATAATATAATATAATAATATAATATAATATAATAATAATATAATATAATATAATATAATATAATAATTTAATATAATAATAATATAATATAATAATATAATATAATATAATATAATATAATATAATATAATATAATATAATATAATATAATAATTTAATATAATAATAATATAATATAATAATATAATATAATATAATATAATAATATTATATAATATTTTACAATAATATTATAATAATGTAATATAATATAATAATATAATATAATATAATATAATATAATATAATATAATATAATATAATATAATATAATATAATATAATAATAATATAATTTAATATAATATAATAATATAATAATAATAATATAATATAATAATATAATATAATATAATATAATAATATAATATAATATAATATAATATAATATAATATAATATAATATAATATAATATAATATAATATAATATAATATAATATAATATAATGTCTGTATATATTTATACAACATTTCTGTTTGGTACTTGAATCTGATTGGCTGACAGCTGCGGAATATTCTGCAATATCAGCACTTGTCCAGCCTCTTCACCCTTGTGTATTACTCCGCCCACATACAGCAACAAGCAGAGGACACTGTAGAGCAGAGTAGTCCAAACTCTCCTGGAGGGCCGGTGTCCATGAAGAGTTTAGCTCCAACCCTAATCAAACACACCTGAAGCAGCTGATCAAGCTCTTACTAGATATTCTAGAAATGTCCAGACAGGTGTGATAAGGCAAATTTGAGCTAAACTGTGCAGGACACCGGCCCTTCAGGACCCAGTTTGGACACCCCTGCTCTACAGTTTGACAAATATTGCAGCTGCTGGTCAACATCCTGTACTGTTGAGGCTTTTCTAGGTGAGAATGTAGTGTTTAGAGTGCAGCTCTGCAGTTTGTTTATAAGGGCAGTGCCTATTCAGAGATACAGCGCATCTGCAGCCATCAGCCAGTCATACTGAGCAGAGCAAAGAGCGATGATGCTCCGCCACAAGACGGTGACAGAGACTGCATAATAAGAGGAGGAGTAATACAGCGTAATATTAAACCACAGCTGATCAGATCATTACTAAACTGCTGAGTGTCTTTCTGAGTCGATCTCTCTTTAGCATGTTGCTGAGCTGTATTTCCACCACAGTATCTGCAGTGTGTTGAGTGTGAGGTGGGACTCATCTTCAAGTCTTAACCTGGAGATGGCCGTCTGTGTGTTTCCAATGCGTCTCCTGTTTCACGAGTTCAGTAAACAGAGACAGAAGAAATGCCGCATGTGTTCAGTGTTTCCCCTGATCTCAGACATGACAGTGATCTGCTAGTGCTGCTCTGCTCTGGCTTATTCAGGGTTCATTATCGTGATCTCCTGATTGCAGCAGAGCAACACTGGGAGATCTCTGTAGACTGATGGCATTTCCTGCTGTTCAGCCTCATCATCTCAACATGTGAGCAGCATCAGCTGTTCTGTCATCACTGTAGACATTACGCTAGAGAATCAGTCAGACACCAGCTCTACAGTAGGGTTGGGGAATGAGCAGCGGCTTCTGCTGTTCTGACGGCAGCTGCAGATGGGAATGAGTGGTGGAAGAAAGTAGTTCCTCATACACAAGGGTTTGAGACTCTCTGTGTTTTTTATATACAGGATTATGCCGTATAAACACAGTATCACACGAGTAGCAGAGCCATACGGCTGTATATCAGCACTGCTGGGACGCTGCACTCGTTGAGTTATGTGGTGCTCTGTTGAGTTATTTTAACCTGTATTTGGTTATTTCTTTGATAGCTCAGTCGGTCGGTCGGGTTACACTGTTAAATTTTAGCAGTCAACTGATGTAACGGACACAGACAGCTGTGTCAGTGGCGTAGCGGACGGGCCCGCAGGGCACGCACCGCGGGGGGGCCCAGCGTGATTAGGGGGCCCCACGTCGTCGCAATTTTTAATAATTGAAAATCCAGGAACCGCAATAATCAAACTGTTGGGAACAACTGTGGTCGGAACCAAAGTTTACAGGTCTGTGTTCTCTGAACTCCGCTCAAACGGTGGATTACTTCATTCTGATTGTTTGCCGCCGAACCGCGTCATAGCCAATGAAGACGCGCCGCTGTTTCTCGCCGCCGGTTCTCGTTAAAAAATGAATGACTTCTGGCTACTTTGACGCTCTCGCCACTTTCGGTTTGTGATCGCTCCTCAGTTTGTGAAGGATTCCCTGCGTTGTTACGCCACCCCGCCTCCTTTCCCCGCTCCTCAATTTGTGTCATAGATATATACACTAGATATGGCATAGGGACCCTGAGCATGCGTCAATAGCGCCGCCACATTGGTACAGTGCTCCCAGGACAAATGTCATTCAACCGCACTAGTCAAGACAGTGTTATTACGTGAAGATGCGGGACTTTAGCGCTGTCTACGAGTGTAGTAACGAGAAAACAAAGAAAACAAAGCACAAAGGCAGAACACTTCAGTTTTAAGTTTTTTACGATTTCGTATGTTTTTAAATTTGTGCTAAACAGATCACGTTATTGATAATAGCTATAGTCACTTACTGCATTCACCATAAGGCAAAGTAGCACCAACTTGCACTAAACACTCGGCTTATGCTAGTTTTGTTGAATAAATCAGCAAACAATGCAAAAGAAATATGACAAAGAGATGCTGCGCTGCCAGAAACTTGTCGGCTAGTGAACGAGTCGTTCATAACGGAGATTCATTCACAAGTGAATCGCTCTCTCCGTCAGTATGAGGAGTGAAAGCAGGAGAGGAGCTGTGTTTCAGGACATGATCAGATCAAATTTATCAGGGAGGGTGAATAGTACATTTCTGTACACACAAACACAAGCTTTTTGTCAGGAATGCCCGTGCGGTCACTGATCCATCAATGTAGAAAAGTGGTCAAATAAACATTTTCATAATTAAAAAAAATGCATACTAACATCCAGGAAAACTCCCGATCATAGATATATGTGTATATCTATGTGTATATGTGTATATACTAGGGTTGGGCATCTAAGCTGTAATGCCGATCCGATACGCATCTCGATACAAAGAATACGATCCGATATATTAGCGATACATTTGTGACATATTGCGATGCAACACGATACGATTCACACCCATATCACGATACGATGCGATATTTCAGCACTAACTAATTAGATCAAGTTTATGAGATTATGTGAAAGAGGATGCTGTGCCATTGAATGAGTTTGATTATTTATTAACAAAGCAAAACCAAGACTTTTTTTTACAAACTGGCTTTTCTCTCAGAGCCAGAGTGTCAGTTTACAGTAGAGGGCCATTTTAGAACATATAACACATATTATTTAAGTATTTTCAAGATAAACAGAATGTATAAGTGCAATATATATTTAAAAAGTATGTATATATTTGCACTCTTTCAACATAAATAAATTTAGCATTGCACAACAAGAATTGTGATTTAACTTTTCAACTATGAAAACAAGTTTTACAAAGATA
>NC_141045.1:177500-190000 GCF_052040795.2 Danio rerio
CACACACACACACACTAGTGTTTAGTGTTGTTTTTAACAGTCTCTCCATCAGTCAGAAGTGGCCGCAGGTAAAGAACACACATACACACACACACACACACACGGGTTTCTCTCAACCTACACACCATATATATCCGCCAGCGCGTCACGCCTCGCCCCGCACGCCCTGTATAACCTCACACACACACACACACACACACACACACACACACAGATCACACACACCGACATACACACACAGTTACATGCACGCGTTCTCCTCCTCCTCCTCATCCTCATGTCAGCATCAGCACCAGCGTCTCCAACGCGACAGAAAAACACCGCGCGCGCCTGTGGAGAATCAGCCGTGTGTGTGAACGAGCAGCGCGCGCCTGCACTGCGGAACGCGTGAGTGTGTGTGTGTGTGTGTTGTGTGTGTCTCCTCATCCTCCTCTCCGGTTAACCGTGTCTCTGACCTGCAGAAGCGCCGCTCTCTCTCGGTCCTCCGCTCCGCAGCGCGTCTCCGCCGAACTGACGCATCTCTGCCTGACGGCGCGTCTCTGCGCGTCTCCGCCGCCGCCGCTGATTGGGCGAGACGTGGTGACGCGCGCGCGAAGACGCAGCGGGAGGACGCTGATTGGCTGATTCAGCTGTCAACTAATAACACAAGTGTGTTAGTCAGAGCAGCTGATGATCAAAACACAGCGACCGGACACACTCAGCCCTTCATCATCATCATCATCATCATCATCATCCCTCCATCATCTTCATCATCATCATCTTCATCATCATCATCTTCATCTCTCCGTCTGTTAGTGGAGGTTAGTCCTGCTAGCTGCACTGTAAACACTGTAGAGAGCAGAGTCCGGCTCAGACGGGGTGTGTTACTGACATGATCCAGAATAAGAGTTCTGTAATCCTCATGTGCTGTACTGACACACACACACACACACACACACACACACACACACACACACACACACACACACTGATGAACAGCTCTCACACTCACATACACCTGATGCTGAACTGTGTGTGTGTGTGTGTGTGTGTGTGTGTGTATGTGTGTGAGTGTGTGTGTGAGTATGTTTGTGTGTGTGTGTTTGTGTGTGTGTGAGTGAAGTGTGATTGTGTGTATGTGTGTGTGTGTGTGAGTGTGTTTGTGTGTGTGTGTGTTTGTGTGTGAGTGAAGTGTGTTTGTGTGTGTGTGTTTGTGTGTGTGTGTGTTTGTGTGTGAGTAAAGTGTGTTTGTGTGTGTGTGTGTGTGTGTGTTTGTGTGTAAGTGAAGTGTGTTTGAGTGTGTGTATTGTCAGTGTTTATAAGAGTGTGTGAGGATGTTTGAATGTGTGCATGCGTTTGTGAATGTGTAAAGATTTAAGTGTGTGTGTGTGTGTGTGTGTGTGTGATGCAGGTCTTCATTCAGCGGTGGCCCCTGATCCGCAGGGAGTGTTAATCCGCTGATGGGGGAGTGAAACCAGAGACGGCATTACTGTCAGATCAATAACACACTCTCACACCAGCAGGACACACACACACACACACACACACTCACACACACACACTCACTTAAATACTCTCACACACACGTGGACACACACATACATGCACACACTCTGACACACTCTCTCTCTCACACACACACACACACACACACACTTGTGTACAGTGTTTTTTTTGTTTATTATGTAAATGAGCAAGGGTGGCACGGTGGCTCAGTGGTGTCGCTCTGTGACCTCACAGCACTCAGGTCTCTGGTTTGAGTCTCGGCTGGGTCAGTTGGTGTTTCTGTGTGGAGTTTGCATGTTCTCCCCGTGTTGGTGTGGGTTTCCTCCGGGTGCTCCGGTTTCCCCCACAGTCCAAACACATGCGCTATAGGGGAACTGATCAACTACACTGGCACTAGTGTATGAGTGTGTGTGAGAATGAGTGTGTATGGGTGTTTCCCATTACTGGGTTGCAGCTGGAAGGGCATCCACTGTGTAAAGCATATGCTGGAATAGTTGGTGGTTCATTCCACTGTGGCGACCCCTGATTATAATAGGGACTCAGCTGAAGGAGAATGACTGAATGAATGAGTGAGTGTAAATGAGCATTAAATGCAGAAGCTCCTCATGAATATTCACGCCTTCATTAATAAATCATCCTGCAGACACTGATATGAATATGAGTGATGATGGACATCTATAGGGTTGCTACAGTGCTGTGAACCGTTGCTAAGGTGTTGCTGATGTAATGATGTTTTATTCATCAGACATAAACAGAAGCATAAGTCTGGGTAAAGGTCAGAGGTCATGACCCGCAGGCGCTGGGGGTGAACGACTGCATGACTGAATGAATACATTAATAAATGAATCTATTATTCACATATCAGAGCGCAGAGATGAAGATCCACACACACACACACACACACACACACACACACACTATTCATCAGGGGTCGCCACAGCAGAATGAACCACCAACTATTCCAGCATATGTTTTACACAGCGGATGCCCTTCCAGCTGCAACCCAGTACTGGGAAACACCCATACACACTCATTCTCACACACACTCATACACTACGGCCAGTGTAGTTGATCAGTTCCCCTATAGCGCATGTGTTTGGACTGTGGGGGAAACCGGAGCACCCGGAGGAAACCCACACCAACACGGGGAGAACATGCAAACTCCACACAGAAACACCAACTGACCCAGCCGAGACTCAAACCAGAGACCTGAGAGCTGTGAGGTGACACCACTGAGCCCCCATGGCACCCCTGTATGAGCATCAGCCCCTGATCATTAATTAAACTCTAATGAGGATCAGCGTGGACTGAATCCTGGAGCTGATGCTGAATCGTCTGCTGGAGACTCTCTGAATAACTCATCATGATTCACCAACACACACTCATGACTGACTGCAGGAGAGAACACATCAACACCTGCACTGATCCACACTGACCTGCTGAAAATATTAGAGGAAAATATTCATTAAAATACACAGATTCATCATACACATCACTGTGTCATTAGATCATAAATGTGGACAAAATGTAAATATTACACACACACACAGACACATTCATTATATATATATACTTGTGTTTTGCTTCTTTTATTCTTGTTTATGTGAAGTACATTGAATTATTTAGAAAATGTGATGAATAGAATTAAATATTTAATGTAAATATATATAAACCCTGCAACATTTCTTAACAATGTCGTTCCTGGAACACTACAGATGCAGAAATCCTGTTATTATCAGAGTTATTATTATGATCTCCTGTTGTTATTCTGTGATTAACATGTAGATCCGGAGAATAACCCAATATATAACCCTAACACAATCACTGCACATCTGAAGGGCTGCACACCACTATGATGACACACACACACACACACACACACACACACACACACACACACACACACACACACACACACACACTCTCTGAGACAGAGGGGGCGGGGTAACGCCGGGAGGGGGAGGGGTTTGGTCGTCATGACAACAGTAAACGCGCGCTAATGTGATTGTGCAATGATTCACGAGTGACCGGAGCTCAAACGGCGGAGAACAGCAGCGGCGCAGCGATTGGACAAGATCAAAGCGGGGCGGCACTTCTGATTTGATGTTGCTAAGAGACAGAAGAAGAAGGAGAGAGAGAGACTGAATGAGTGCTTATAGGCAGAAGTCCTCATTCAGCTCATTTGTCCACACACTCCTGTTCTTCACAGTGAGCTGTGTGTGTCTGCACGCGGCGTGTGGAGGATCTCCCTCCTCATCAGATGTTGTCAGACGGATGATCTCTGCTCAGCTCAGTCCTCATGTGCACAGCGCTGCGCTTCACTATATCACACACACCTACATCACAAACAGAGATTTATCCACAATACACGACACCATTACAGCCGCACACACTGCTGGAGCTCATGAAAGAGTTTGATGCGTTCACCTGCTGTATGCCAGAACTCTTCTAGACAGCGCAGAGCACCGCGCACATTTCTCAAAGTAACTCCTCCTGTGTTGAGTACAGCTGCTGACGGAGAACAGGTGACAGACAGCAGTGATGTTCAGAGTAATGGAGCTGTACATGAGCTTAATTAACACTCAAGAGCTTTAACCTGAGCAGGAGATCTGCTGTGTGTGTGTGTGTGTGTGTGCTTCCATCATCAGACACTAGAGGGCGACAGACGCCAGCAGATCTGCACTGCTCAGCACAGCAGCAGCACTGAATAACCCTAACACAAGTGAATAATGAGGTAAACACACACACACACACACACACACACACACACACACACACACACACCCATGTTTATTAAACTTTGACAGATATAATGACGTCATTTCACAGAGAAGTTAAACACATATTCTCACCTGCCCTCTAGACAAAACCACATTATCCAGGAGAGAAAAGAAAAACATACAAGATGTAAATAATGAACTAATAGTGGAATAACCCTGTCCAGATCACACATGTCCCCGCATAACCCAACACTACAGGCTGAATCCTCCACACAGCTCTGCTGTCCAGTGTGTAGAGCACAGTTACTCGACACATGAGTGTGTTCCTGCTGCTCACTCAGAGATGATTATCTGTGCAGATTAACATCATACAGAGATGAGCATAATATCAGGACATCATCATCCTCACCATCACCTTCATCATCATCATCATCATATCTGTAGTGCAGGTGGAGGAAGAAAACATCAGAAACTGACTAAAGCACCAGTGATCAGACAACTCTGAGTGTGTGTGGCATTGTTTTGAGGAAACACACACACACACACACACACACTGTTGGACAGATGGCTCTCTCTGTGTAAATATGAGAATGACTAAAATAACTCTGCGCTTCAACACACACTGTTTCTCACCGTGTGTGTGTGTGTGTGTGTGTGTGTGTGTGTGAGAGAGAGATGCAGAATCTTCTGTTTCTCCCGCACTCTCAAAACAACCAAGAGCTGAACAACACATCAAACACACACACTTGCTCAAACACACATACACTCAAGCAAACACACACACACACATGCACTCACAGAAACACAAACACAAAAACATACAGACACACACTGACTCAAACACACTCAAAGAATAATATACTTACTTAAACACACACACACACACAAAACAAACTCACTCAAACACACACAAACAAACACACTCATACACAAACAAACACTCAAGCAAACACACACACACTCACTCATGAAAACATACAGACACACACACACGTATACTCACTCATATACAAATATTCAAATACACATGCACCCACTCACACACACACACACTCAACAATAACATACTCAAACACACACTAAAACATACACACACACACACACACACACACACACACACACACACACAAACACTCACTCATACACTCAAACACACACTAAAACATACACACACACACACACACACACACACACACACACACACAAACACTCACTCATACACAAAAACACACACTCAAACATACACACACACTTATATACACACACACTCAAACAAACACACACGCATTAACTCAAACACACACAGTAAATGATGAGCAGGACGCAGGTGTGTGTGTGCAGCGCAGGACATTTATTGGTTCAGTAATATTCTCTGCATATATTGAAGATCCTCCAGAGGGAGACGCCGGCGGTTATCAGTCTGACAGAACACACAGACACACACGCACGCACACACGCACGCACGAGCACACATGCCTTTACACACTACAGCTGCGTACAGTAGAGCTGAGCTGTGTACAGTAAACAGGAGAGATAAATACTGCTGCAGCGACACACACACACACACACACACACACACACACACACACACACACACACACACAGAGATTCTCTCGCACACACTTATTGTCATTCTCTCACTCACACACACACACTTAAAAACACATTCATTCACACTAATTTTCTCACACAGATTCTCTCTCTCTCACACACACACACACACACACACACACACACACACACACACACACACACATCCTCAGTCCAAACAAACTCGCTTTATTTACAGCAACACACACACACACACACCTGTACAACACAACAAACATTTCAATTCAAACTTGATGCAAGTTATGAAAAAAGCATAAAAAAATTAAAATAAAATAAAAATCGCACACACACACACACACACACACACACACACACACACGAACTCGCGCACACACACACACGTTCTGATCAGCAAATATACAAAACTGAACAAGGCAAAATATAAAAACCCAAAAGCAGAAAATAAAAGTCTCCACTGAGCTGCTGGAGGACACACACACACACACACACACACACACACACACCAGCCAACACAGTCTCAGTGTGTGTGTGTGTCTGTGTGCAGTATCAGTGTGTGTGTGTGTGTGTCAGCACAGGGCACATGCGGGTGTGTGTGTGAGGATGGTGAAGCTCATGCGGTGTGTGTTCAGTCTGGATGAGGAGATTCTCCAGTCTAGAGTAAGTGTGTCTTAAATCAGTCTGTAGTAAGTGTGTGTGTGTGTGTGTGTGTGTGTTAGACGAGGGAGTTGAAGGCGGTGCTGGGTGAGGGCTGGGGGCTGTGGTGGGCCGACTGCAGGCCGCTGTACTGGCCGATGAAGGAGCCGTCCTCATTGAACTGTGTGTCTCCAGAGTCTGTGTAGTCCACTAAACTGTCGTCGCTGTCCGCGCGCTTCACACTCCCGCTGGACGGCGTCCGGCTGCCCTTCAGAGGCTTATGATCCTCGTCACTAGGAGAAAAACCACATGCAGTGAACGAGGAGGTCAGAGACAGCGGCCCGCACCCGTTCTCCAGCAGAGCCCTGAACACCCACTGCAGCTCAGCACACTCACACAGGAGGAGCGGGGGGGGGGGAGAGGAAGTCAAAGCGCTTTTATTTCATGTACTGTAAAACGGAATATTAAATGAGAATCAGTGGGCGTGGCTTGTTTACTACTGCAAGCTGATTGGCTGTAGTAAAGTAGGCGTGTCATTCAAACAGACAGGGGAATGGGCTTGAGGAGAGTTATTACAACCAGACTCCTCCTCCTTATTTCTGTTTGTTGTCATGGCGATGTCAAAACTGACAGCTGAAGGGGCGTGGCTAACACACTTAACCACACCCCACAAATCGAGCAATGCGAGCGCACTAAATCCACACGGTGAGTCTGAGTCCCTGTGCACTTTAAGGGTTGAGGTCATTAGTGTTGCTCTGACCCACAGGTGTCAGACTCGCTCCTGGAGGGCCGCAGCTCTGCAGTTTAGCTCCAGCACACTCCCCTGCAGCTCTCACAGCAGCCTGCAGGACTCCATCAGTCTGATCAGGAGTGTTTAATCAGGGCCGGAGCTCAACCCTGCAGAGCTGCGGCCCTCCAGGAGCGGAGTCTGACCCCTGAGCTCTGACCTGTGAGAGCTTTATTAATCTTCAGAACACAAGTGACCGTGTTCAAGATGAAATGCTGGAGCTCTAGGACCCTCCACAGACAGCAAAGGGTCTAAGATGCTCACTGAAATATTTCAGGTGTCTTATTGCTGAAGCTACAGGTGTCAGTGAAGACTGCTTCATCAACTTTGAACTTTTACAAAACTACAGTTTCAGGTCGGTGGTCTGAATCATTATTAAATCTGCAAGACCTCCTGATTTCAGCAGACAGCTTCACTAACTCGTCACTGTTTTGAACATAATTCAATGTTTCTCCACTGGGGGGAGCAACACTATAGAGATACCAGTAAACCAGGCAGGATCACTCGGATCGCCAGTTTTCAGCTGGTCTGGAATCAGTTTAATGGATTTGTCGAAATTTAATGAAGCATTTGTAAAATTAATATGAATAATATTTGATAACAGCATCTCGCTGGCCTGTTCAGCAGCAGAACCAACAGTATTAGCCTTGAAAATGAATGAGAAAATTCACATTATGCAGATACTTAATATTTACTGACATTAGCTGATAAAGTAAGTTTGCATTTAACACATTACACTTTGAGTTGAACATTTGCAGTGTGAAAAAGCCGAATTCAATGCATTGTTAGCCTGTTATTGCTGCATTTACAGTTTATACCAGCAGGTGTCGCCAGCGTGCGCTGATTCAAACGCTTCAACTCAGTGAATCATTTAGTGAATCAAGTAGTTTTGAAGCTTTGTTTCTCTCATCACTGCTCTGACCTTTCATAGACAATAGAGTCTCAAATACTCCTAAAACACTGTCTGAGCAGTTTATTTGGGTTAACAGTACTACAGGAGACTACAATAAAAGTTCTGTGTGCAAAACTAAAAATAAAGGCTTTATTCAACAGATTAGCTGAACTTGCGCTGACTGTTTCTGTTTTATTTTGTGTACTAAAGTATTTTGTTTGGTGAAACTTTACTAATGTAATAGTTGACAAAGCTTCACTCATCATCATCGAGTTGATCAAGAGCGTGGATGTTAGCAGCGGTAACTGGACGCAGTACAGTCAACCTAAAGACTTTAGTACACACTATACAGTAATACGGGAAGCTGTTTTCAAAGGTAGCGTCCACAGGTTATCATTATATTATAGAGTGATGAAGAGGGCGTCTGAGCTTTAACACTGAATCACAGAGCATCTGCTGAATGTTCTGTTCAGCTCCGTCAGGTGTTCAGAGGTGCTGGAGAAGTGGACAGACCCTGCGGTTCTGCAGTGAACACACAATGAACATCAACATGCGGGATCTGAAGCACATACATGATGACAAACAGAAGATCTGCGGGATAAAGATGATGAAGCACAGGCCGTGTCTGACCGTCTGCAGCGTGAACACACACAAGCAGATTCAATCATCCAGCCGATTCACCAATCAGAGGAATCAGCGCTCACTCGACTGATTCAGCAGTGATTCATGAATCAAACGCACTGAGAGAACTGCAAATTAAAGATGATGAGAGATGGACATGAGGCCAGCCGTCCCTCAGACTGACACGACTGCAGTCTAGCACAGCAGCAGTATATCTAGTGCACTACAGCTGATAGTGTTACACCACCCTGACATAAACACACACAGACAGCAGCTGTCCTCAGTTCCTCATGCTCTGGACACTTCAACCTGCCTGCAGATCAATGTGAAGAGCAATATAAAAGAGAAGTTAGGGAATCATTCAACACTCATTTACAGTTTGAGCAATCAGACAGGCTGCTTGCTGGATCTACTGGGCTTTCTCCTGGATCTATGATCTGTTTTCTCCTGGATCTACATGCCATCTGTCTGGATCTGCGTGCCTGCTTTCCTCTATTCTAGATCTACAGGTCATTATCCTCTGGATCTATGAGCAGGGTTTTCTGGATCTACTGGACTGGTTTTCTGGATCTACAGGCTGTTTGTTTCACCTGTATTCTGGATCTACGGGCTTCATTTTCTGGATTTACTGTATGTTCTGGTACTTGTTTTCAGTGACCCGAGGTCCATTATTCTGAATCTACAGGCTGTATTCTGCCTCATTTGCTGAATCTATGTGCTGGGTTTTCTGGATAAACTGACAGATTTTTTCCTTTTTCTGGACTTTAAGGGTGCTAAGCTGTTTTTTTTCTGGATCTACAGGCCATTTCCCTCACCCATGGCTTCTACAGTCAGTTTTTTCTGGAGCTGCTGGTTATTTTCACCCAGATACACCGGCCATGATGTTCTCTGGATCTACAAGCAGTTTTCTTTTTATCTGAACTGAACCTGTTTCTAGATGTACTTGACTGATGTTGTTTCTTAGTATTCTGCATCTATGGAACAGTATGTTGTGAATGTGTGGGCTGGGTTTTCTGGGTCTTACAGGCTGTTTTTTCAAAGATATTCTAGATCTAAAGGCCTTTATTTTCTGGATGTACAGGGTGCTGTTTCTTGATCTGGGGTCCACTGTTCTGGATCTACAGGCTGTTTTTCTGTATTACTCCCATAGCCACTGCTGTTTATCTGGATCTTTTTTGCTGGCCTGTTTCTTCTGGATCTCGCCTCTACAGTTAGTTTTCCTGGATCTACTGGCCATTTCCCCCCAGATTTACTGTCATTCTTTATCTGGATCAACAAGCCAATTTACTGGACTTGTTTCTAGATGTACATGCTGGATTTTATTATTCTGTATTTACCTTCTATTATGTTTTGTATCTGTGCTGGGGTTTTCTAGATCTGCATTCTGGTTTATTTTGGAGCTACATGTCATCTTTCTGGATCTGCATGCATGTTTTTCAGTATTCTGGATCTACAGGCTATTGTATTATAATCGATGGGCTGGGGTTTACTGGATCTACTGGACTGGTTTTCTGGATCTACAGGCTGTGTTTTCACCTGTATTCTGGATCTTTGGGTCTTCATTTTCTGGATTTAGAGGGTGCTCTTCTCCTTGATCTGAAGTCCATTATGGCTGTTTTTCTGTATTCTGTATCATCTTCTGAATCTATTGGCTGGGGTTTTCTGGATCTTCAGGCTGTTTTTTCACCTGTATTCGGGATCTATGGGCTGGGTTTTTCTAGATATACTAGCAGTTTCTCTTTTTCTGGACTTAAAGGATGTTTTTTCTTGATGTAGTCTGCCCTTTTCTGGATCTACTGGCCTGTTTTTCTGGATCTGCTGGTCTGTTTTTCTGGATCTCACCCCTACAGTCAGTTTTTCTGGATCTGCTGGTCTGTTTTTCTGGATCTCACCCCTACAGTAAGTATTTTCTGGATCTGCAGGTCTGTTTTTCTGGATCTCACCCCTACAGTCAGTTTTTCTGGATCTCACCCCTACAGTAAGTATTTTCTGGATCTGCAGGTCTGTTTTTCTGGATCTCACCGCTACAGTCAGTTTTTCTGGATCTGCTGGTCTGTTTTTCTGGATCTGCCGGCATGTTTTTCTGGATCTCACCCCTACAGTCAGTTTTTCTGGATCTGCAGGTCAGTTTTTCTGGATCTGCTGGTCTGTTTTTCTGGATCTCACCCCTACAGTCAGTTTTTCTGGATCTGCTGGTCTGTTTTTCTGGATCTCACCCCTACAGTCAGTTTTTCTGGATCTCACCCCTACAGTAAGTATTTTCTGGATCTGCAGGTCTGTTTTTCTGGATCTTACCTCTACAGTAAGTATTTTCTGGATCTGCAGATCTGTTTTTCTGGATCTCACCGCTACAGTCAGTTTTTCTGGATCTGCTGGTCTGTTTTTCTGGATCTTACCTCTACAGTAAGTATTTTCTGGATCTGCAGGTCTGTTTTTCTGGATCTCACCGCTACAGTCAGTTTTTCTGGATCTGCTGGTCTGTTTTTCTGGATCTGCTGGTCTGTTTTTCTGGATCTCACCCCTACAGTCAGTTTTTCTGGATCTGCAGGTCAGTTTTTCTGGATCTTACCTCTACAGTAAGTATTTTCTGGATCTGCAGGTCTGTTTTTCTGGATCTGCTGGTCTGTTTTTCTGGATCTGCAGGTCTGTTTTCACCCCTACAGTTAGTATTTTCTGGATCTGCTGGCCTGTTTTTCTGGATCTCACCCCTACAGTCTGTTTTTCTGGATCTGCTGGTCTGTTTTTCTGGATCTGCTGGTCTGTTTTTCTGGATCTGCAGGTCTGTTTTCACCCCTACAGTTAGTATTTTCTGGATCTGCTGGCCTGTTCTTCTGGATCTCACCCCTACAGTCAGTTTTTCTGAATCTGCCGGCATGTTTTTCTGGATCTCACCCCTACAGTCAGTTTTTCTGGATCTGCTGGTCTGTTTTTCTGGATCTGCTGGTCTGTTTTTCTGGATCTTACCTCTACAGTAAGTATTTTCTGGATCTGCAGGTCTGTTTTTCTGGATCTCACCACTACAGTCAGTTTTTCTGGATCTGCTGGTCTGTTTTTCTGGATCTGCTGGTCTGTTTTTCTGGATCTTACCTCTACAGTAAGTATTTTCTGGATCTGCAGGTCTGTTTTTCTGGATCTCACCGCTACAGTCAGTTTTTCTGGATCTGCTGGTCTGTTTTTCTGGATCTGCTGGTCTGTTTTTTTGGATCTCACCCCTACAGTCAGTTTTTCTGGATCTGCAGGTCAGTTTTTCTGGATCTGCTGGTCTGTTTTTCTGGATCTTACCTCTACAGTAAGTATTTTCTGGATCTGCTGGTCTGTTTTTCTGGATCTTACCTCTACAGTAAGTATTTTCTGGATCTGCTGGTCTGTTTTTCTGGATCTGCAGGTCTGTTTTCACCCCTACAGTTAGTATTTTCTGGATCTGCTGGCCTGTTTTTCTGGATCTCACCCCTACAGTCAGTTTTTCTGAATCTGCCGGCATGTTTTTCTGGATCTCACCCCTACAGTCAGTTTTTCTGGATCTGCTGGTCTGTTTTTCTGGATCTTACCTCTACAGTAAGTATTTTCTGGATCTGCAGGTCTGTTTTTCTGGATCTCACCACTACAGTCAGTTTTTCTGGATCTGCTGGTCTGTTTTTCTGGATCTGCTGGTCTGTTTTTCTGGATCTTACCTCTACAGTAAGTATTTTCTGGATCTGCAGGTCTGTTTTTCTGGATCTCACCGCTACAGTCAGTTTTTCTGGATCTGCTGGTCTGTTTTTCTGGATCTGCTGGTCTGTTTTTTTGGATC
>NC_141045.1:195000-197500 GCF_052040795.2 Danio rerio
AGTGTGTGAGCGTGAGAATGACATGTGACGTTAGCGTGTTAGAGGCGGAGCTACTGATCATCTCACTGTACCCGCGTGCTGAGGGGGAGGGGCATGTGCTGAAGATCCTGGAAAACACACACACACATAGAAACAACACACACACACACACACACACACACAGACTTGCTCTCATGCACACACACATTCACACAGAAGAGCATACACATACACGCAAAATGCACACACACACACACACGTAAACATGCACCAAACACACACATACACATGCACACATTCACACAGAAGAGCATACACATGCACACACACACACACACACACACACACACACACACATGTAAAAATGCACACAAATACACACGTATGCATACATAAAGCATACGCACACACATGCACACACATACACAATGTGCACACACATACACAAAGCGTGCGCCCACACACACATAGACATTCACACAAGGCACAAACACACACATATACAAAGCATACACACACACACACACACACACACAGATGCATGCACTCATACAAGAGCACACACATGCACAGGCAACACACACACACACATACACACACATGTACACACAAACATGCACACAAACAGGCACGTACACACACACACACACACAGTAATGCAGTAAAGTACACACTTAGATGTAGTCTCATACACACATGCCTCACAAAGAGCGCGTACACACACACACACACACACACACACACACACACACACACACACACACACACACACGTTCAGAGGGGCAGCATCAGGAGTGTGAGGAAAGGACAATTATAAGAAGATTAAAGACATCAGCAGTGGCTTATGAAGAAGAGTGTTCTGACACACACACACACGAAGCGCGCGCGCAGCAGCGTGTGTACCTCTGTCCAGCACGGTGAGGGTCTCCTGTGTGAGCGGCGGGCCGGACCCCCGCGCTGTCCTGGCGCTCAGGCTGAACCTGTAGCGTGTGCTGTGCTGGAGGCTGTGCAGGAATACACTGCTGTGATTGGCCGGCAGCTCCAGCTCCTGCAGCTCACCCGCATCACTGCTGCTGCTCACTGGGGGGGTCGGGGCGGAGCGAGAGGGGTGGGGTCACGTTAATTCAGCCAATCAGAAGCTTGAGCCACGTAAACACACAAAAACCACACAAAAACAACACAAAGCAGGAGGAGCGCTCACACCCAGAGGAACCGACAGGGCCAAACACTCCGCTATACACTACTGAAGAGCGCTGCGCTCACACAGACTGCTCTCACTGAGGACAAACACACTGTTACATTCCTGTACATTTCTGTGTTGTGTGATTATTATTTATATATTAATTTTCTCACTAGTCTCTCTCCCTTTCTCTCTCTCTCTCTCCGTGCTCGCTTGCTCTCTACCTCTCTCCCGCTTCCACCTATACAGTGGCTCCGATTGGCTACCGCTGCCCAGCTGTTTGCCGTGCCCCCCTTGACGTCACCCAAGGTCTCCAATCCAGCCGCTGCCACCGTGGCATAAAAGTGGTGACAGGAGCTACTCTGGAGGCCCTGGATTTCTGTGTTGTGCTTCTGTCAGTGTTTTTTGATATATGTCTACTGTGTGTTACGATTTGGTATCTGTCCGGTATTTGTTCTCCATTTGTCTACCGTCAGTGTGATGCGCATCTGAGGTTGGAGAGTGGGACAGGTAAGAATGACACACATTGTGCACAAGTAGTTTAATATCTCTGTATTAGACACACTAGGTAAGGGCGTGCTCCACCCACTGTGCTTTTTGTTTTTCATCAGAGATCAGCGTAGGTTAGGTAGTGCGGAATAGACGCCAAGATTTCTTTTCAATAACTTCTGCATTTTTATTTTGGATAGATAGGGTAGAGATTGGGCCAAATAGATTGCTTTGTTTGATTTATTTCCACGTCTCATTTCTCCAACTCTCCCATATCTGGTCAAACATCTTATGTCATTTGTTATCTGTGAAATTCAATGTCTCTTGGTAAATATTTAATAATCTTTCTATATATATATTTTTTTTTTGGCTTTCATTATTGTCACTATTTTTGTAAATAAAATCACTTTAATGCATTTAGCTGGTCTTGGTTTTGTCCCTCATTTATTGATGTTGTGTGGTTGCTTATGTGTTTCACCCAAAAATGAATGTTACTCCTCTCCCCTTTATTTAACATCTTTAAATCGTAACACACATGCATTCATGAGGATTATTCTGAAATATGATTATAATATAATAATTCTGTGTCAATATAGAGTCAAGTGTGTGCGTGCGTGCATGTGAGTGTGTATGGGTGTTTCCCAGTACTGGGTTGCAGCTGGAAGGGCATCCGCTGTGTAAAACATATGCTGGAATAGTTGGCGGTTCATTCCGCTGTGGCGGCCCCTGATGAATAGGGACTCAGCTGATGGAGAATGAGTGTTGAAGCTGTCGTGCTGCTCTATATTTGTCAGCAGGAGTGGACAGTGGTTCTGCATCTCAACTCTTCATGTTTATTTTCAGCATGTTTGT
>NC_141045.1:205000-210000 GCF_052040795.2 Danio rerio
GGCTTATCTGAAACACACACACACACACACACACACATCATCAGCTGACCTGCTTGTCAACACACCTGAACACACACACACACATTCACTGGAGAAACACAATGACTGACCATATGAAGACCAGGGGCCCGTACCATGAAGCTGGATTAGCTGGTTAGCAAGTTTAGTTTGCACCAATCCTGGGTTTCAGGCATAATGAAGGTCATAATGATCATAGCTCTTTGTTGCCATGGTAACTTGTGCTGCAGTTTTATTTTGAGTTATGTTCTAGATATCTTCGGGTTATGTTGCAGTTATGTTCAGGTTATGTTCTATATATGTTTAGATGATGATCCGGTTATGTGCAGGTTACGTTTCAGTTATGTTTAGGTTATGTTCTACATATGTCCTGGATATGGTCATGTTATGTTCAGGTTACAGTATTTTCAGGTTATGTTTAGAATTAGTTATGTTCATATCATAATATGTTCAGGATATGTTCTAGATATGTTCAGGTTATGTTTAGGTTATGTTCAGACTTTGTTCTAGATATGTTCAGGTTATGTTCTAGTTATGTTTAGGTTATATTCTAAATATGTTGAGGTTATGTTCTAGATATGTTCAGGTTATGTTCTAGATATGTTAAGATTATGTTATGGATATGTTTAGGTTATGTTCTAGATGTGCTCAGATTATGTTCTAGTCATGTTCAGGTTATGTTCTAGATATGCTTAGATTATGTTCCAATTATCTTCAGTTTATGTTCTAGATATGTTTAGATTGTGATCCAGTTATGTTCAGGTTATGTTCCAGTTATGTTTAGGTTATGTTCTAGATATGTTCTAGATATATTCAGGTTATGTTCAGGTTACAGTATATTCAGGTTATGTTTAGAATTTGTTATGAATATTTTCTAGATATGTTCAGTTTATGTTTAGGATATGTCCTAGATTTGTTCATGTTATTTTCAGGTTATGTTTAGGATGTTATGGTTATGTTCATATTTTATATGTAAATTATTTTAGATGTATATTACAGCATCTTTATATTTCCAGGCCTGTGATTGGCTGTTGATGTCCTGCCTTTATGAACTCAGGATCAAACCCAGAGTTAACAGAGAAATCTGATGATCACGACAAACCCCGAGTGCACTGCTTCAGTTCAGTCAACTCTAAACTAATCCTGAGTTTGTTAATCCAGAATCGTGGAACAGACCAAACAAGAGTCAAATAATCCTCCTGACCACACTAGTGTTCAAGTCAAACTCGCTCAATGTTGATGAAATATTTCCTGCATTCATTTAGCTTCTCCAGTGAACACAGCAGCACAGAAGAAGAGCCTCGTGTTATCATGTTTTACTGCGGTTAATGAAGATCACTAATGAGGGTTTGGAGGAGCTAGAAGAGAGGAAGAAATGATGATGATGATGATGATGAAGAACCCGAAGCCCTTTATTAAGCAGAAGAAGAGCATCTATTAGTGAAGGGTTAACCACAGGGGTCAGGGGTCGAGGTTATCTGGTTAAGTTAAGTGAGAGTCTCTAGGGGGCGCCGTCACTCACCCCTGAACCAATCAGTGTCATTGAAAATATCTGCCATAGTGTCATTGAGCAACTCCACTGAAACACAACAGAACACAGCACACGTCAGACTCATGCAGGCGGAGCGGGTGATTGGCCGAGACGCGCGTCATGTGACCCCGCTGGTATTTGCAGATCAACAGGCCTCATTGTTGAGCGCAGTGCATTAAAATGATGAAGCGCTGTCAGAAACACACTCACACACACACACTCACACTCACGCTCGGTGACGTGCACGCTGATGGGCTGCTTCTGCTGGATGGTCTGTGTGTGTGGGAAGCGGGCGTAGCAGATGTAGTTGTTCCTGGAATCCTCCATCTGCACGTTGGAGAAGTACAGATCTCCATTCAGACCCTGAGACACACGCCGGCTCTGAGGGAGACGCTGGAAATCTGCGCACACACACACACACACACACACACACACATACACAAACAGAAACACACACACACACCAGGGTCATTACAGTTCATCACAACCACAAAACTACAGTCATGTTTAATACTTAATAAACTAAATAAAATAAACAGCAGCTAAAAATTAGAATAATTAATTAAAACAACAAATAATATTGAATTGTAATACTGAATATTAATGAGATTTAAATGAGCTCATGAATTTCTCCTGCACTGTGATGTTTATGCGAATGAAAAGAAAACATGCAGGGCGGGGCTTGTCTCTAAGCATCAGCTGCTGATTGGACAGTGTGATGTGGGCGGGGCTCTCTGAACAGACACTCACTGTTGTCCATCCAGAAGACGATGGGCGGCGGCAGGCCTGCAGGGGGGCGGCAGTGCAGCACCAGAGACTGACCCTTCTGGGCCACGATCGGGCTGAAGCGCTCCTTAGACCACAGAGGAGACCCTGCAGGAAGAGGAAACCTGATCATGTGACAGGCAGGGGGCGGGGCTTACCGCAGCAGGAGAGAGAGAGGAGAGAGAGCGATGTGGAGGTCTATGAGGAGAGAGAGAGGAGAAAACGCTGCATGCAGAACTGCAGAAACACACCTTTACCTGCCAGAATCAGCTCTCGCAGCACGCTGAACACATCTTACACACACACACACACGAGAGTGAGTGACAGAGTTAGAGACGGCAGGAGGGAAAAAAATAATGATAATAAAATAATAACAGTATAGTAAAATAAAATTGTTAAAAAATTATTATATAAATTAAATAAAATAGTAATGAAAATACAAAAAATTCTATAAAATAAATAAATAAATAAATAAAATAAATAAATAAAATATATAAAATATGAAAAATATTTTTAAAATAAATTACATTAAAAACGAAATAAAATAAAAATAATTTTTTAAATACATAAAATAAAGGTAAATAAAAATATATAAGTTTTAATTAAAACATTAAATAAATAAAATGTAAAAAAAAATGAATTAAAAATTAAATATATATTAAAAAAAATTTTTTTAAATAATAAAAAGTAGTAAAATGCAAAAATAAGTTAAATACAAATATGAAAAAATGTAATAAAAAAATAAATAAAAAATTTATAAAAATAGAATAAAATAAATTTGAAATAAATAAAATATATAATAATAAACAATAAAAATATAATTTAAATAATAAATTAAAATTAAATAAATATATAAAAAATGAAATAAAATATTTAAAAATTATAAATAAAAATCTAATAAAATAAACTAAAAAATAAATAATATTAATAATTTTTTAAAACTATTTATATAATAAACAAATTAATTAAATTAAAAACATTTAAAATATTATAACTAAAATAAAAAATAGAAAAATAAATACAAGTTAAAAATGAATACAACATATATAATAAAATACATAAATAATATGATTTTTGATAATGAGATGATCTGAAGTGCTTCTTTTATCCTGGACTATAAGAATCTTTGGATAAAAGCATCAGCTAAATGAGTAACTGAGTATGACTGCAGCAGTGGTGGCGGGGGATTCTCCCACACGTACTGGACTGGCGGATGTGTATGTGGCTGGAGACGGCCGTGCCCAGCTGGTTGTGTGCAGCGCACTGATAAACGCCCTCATACGCCTCAGTCTTCTCCCCGCCGCTGATATCGATGACCAGCGTTCCTGTGTGAGGCTTCATGATCACCTTCGGGTCCTTCTCGATGTCGAAATGCGTCCCGTTCCTGGTCCATGAGAAGCTGAGAGACGAAACAACAGTAAACGACAATCACAGACTCACAGCCAATCAGAAGGGGAGGATTAGCATACAGCTGCATGTGGGTGGAGCTTCAGAGCACCGTTATAGACAATTACAAATCTATATGTTCCATAATC
Organism: Danio rerio; assembly: GCF_052040795.2. NCBI lineage: Eukaryota > Metazoa > Chordata > Actinopteri > Cypriniformes > Danionidae > Danio > Danio rerio. The sequence continues at coordinate 208,850 of NC_141045.1, forward strand.
AATCTCTATATACAAGATAAATACAAGAATATAGAAGACTTTAGATTTATAACCTGCTTTAGGAACAGGAAATACCCAGAAAACTGCTAATATATTCATGAATATTAATGAGGTAATTCAATTCTTCTGTACTGTGATGATTATATGAATGAAAATGAAACATGCAGGGCGGGGCTAATCTAAGCACCAGCTGCTGATTGGAGAGTGTGATGTGGGCGGGGCTCTCTGACAAGACTCAAAACCTTAGTAAACAACAATCTCAGACCCAGAGCCAATCAGAATTGGAGGATTAGCATACAGCTGTGTGTGGGCGGAGCTACAGATCAACATTATAATCAATTAAAAATATATATTCAGGTTCTCAAGTTTTCTGTGAATGTAAAAGACTGTATAATCTCCTTTAGGTGCAGTAAATATCCAGAAAAATGTAATTATATTCATGAATATTAATATTAATGGGATTTTAATGAGGTTATGAAATCCTCCTGTACTGTGATGATCAGAATAAACAAATGCAAGCAGGGTGGGGCTTGTCTCTAGGCATCAGTTGCTGATTGGAGAGTGAGATGTGGGTGGGGCTCTCTGACAACAAGACTGTAAGCTTTAGTAAATGACAATCTCAGACTCCAATCAGCACAGGATGATTAGCATACATCAGGTGTGGGCGGAGCTTTGCAGCACAACCACAAACTGTTGTAATGTACATTTCTAACCGCATAAATTGACATGCATGTGTATTTGTTACTGTTTTAAGCACAAAATAACTGCTAACTTTTGATCAATTTCTCGGATATTATATCTTATATGCACATGAAATATATATATATATATATATATATATATATATATATATATATATATATATATATATATATATTAGGGATGTAACGGTATCAGAATTTCACGGTACGGTAATACCTCGGTATGAATGTCACGGTACGGTATTTATTGAATCATTTACAGGAAAAAACAAAACTTATGAAAATACTCCAAAAAAGTGCCAAAAGTGTCAATGACATACAAATTAGCCATCTATCTGTTAGCTTTGAAACAGGAACTTCAATTTTAATAACAAAAAATTATTAAACCATGTAAAAAAATAAAGTTTCAAATTAGTATTGTTGAAAACTCATCACATTCAACATTTAATC
>NC_141045.1:215000-240000 GCF_052040795.2 Danio rerio
ACACACACACACCAGAAGCTGAATCAACAGCTGAATCAACACGAATGAACTGAACCATGACTCATGACTCACCAGATGAAGATCAAACACCTGCTGAAAGAATCAGGATCTCCAGATGACACACACACACACACACACACACACACACACACACACACACACACGAGCTGATCAATACCACAGTGAGAGTGACTCAGTATAACAGCATGTGTGTGTAATGCAGAGGAGTACAGTAGAGTTATGATCACTGACATTAATATAGTTTATCAGCCAAATGACCTCTGCTGTCCAGACAATACTGTCAACACACACTCAGAAAACAACAGCATTTACTGTACAATATATTGATTTAATATTGACACACACTCATAATAATATGCCAGAGTTAGGGTTATGTGTTTTATTTCTGACCAACTGTGTCTCGACTGCAAAAATGGGATGTGTTCACTACAGGTCTGAAGTAAAACAGCCTTCTCTAACTCAATGTACAGCAAACTAAGCATTACACTGAGAGACTGATTGTAACAGTATTGTAACAGAATAAACGGCTTCAGTTTGTATGCAGCTTCTGTCAGTCGTGTGCTGTTTATTCTATAGTTTACAGTGAAACAGAAAGAGGTTTTGGGTCTGAATTTAAATTAGTGCATAAAAGTGTTATCACTGATTTCCACATGCCAATGATGATGAGTATAACAACAGAACAATAAAAAGAGAATCTTAAAAACTTCCAGTTCACCATGCAAATTACAATCAACATCAATCAGAGATGCATCTGAAATATTTTACAGTTATTAAATAAATTTACTGTAAATAAAAGGCACCAATTTCAATTAATTAATAATAATAATGAAACAATATTATTTAATGTTCTGGAATGTTCAAAGAAACATCTGTCTCTCCCTCTCTCTCTCCCTCTCTCTCTCCCTCTCTCTCTCTCTCTCTCTCTCTCTCTCTCTCTCTCTCTCTCTCTCTCTCTCTGTGTGTGTGGAACACAAAGGCATTCCATCATCAGCATACGTTTCCCATAAGCCCCTCATTAGCGTTTATAATTGCAGAGGCGGCATGCAAATACTCCTGTTTAGCATGTGAATGAGGGACCAATCAGCCGTCCTCTTATAAAATCAGCAGAGTTCAGTGCTTCTACAGCATTCAGGAGATGTAAAGGTCTCCTGAAGAGCTCTGATATCTGCCTTTTAATTCAGTGTTAGACAAACTCAACTGGAACATGAAGAGAGGGCGGGGCATAGAGTAGCCCCTCCTCTTTATAAAAGCAGCCAATAGCGCTGTGTTTTACTTACAGCTTTGCCAGTGAGAGTGGTTGAGCTCAAGCGAATCAAATGAACAGCCAATGAGAAGAAGGGGGCAGGGCATGTCAGATGCTAGAGAGCATCTGATTGGTCAGAAGATTTGATGAGAAGTATGAGGTGCTGACAGCGTCTGACTCCGCCCACCACTCAGCAGGTGCTGCATCTGAATGTGCGGTTTCAGACGCAGCCCATGTCTCCTTAAGCAAACACACCTGATTCAGATCATCAGCAGAGACTGACAGACCTGTAATGTGTGTGACAGACAGAGAAGACGTCCAAAACATGCAGAGCTGGTGCTCCTTAAGAGCATGGTTGAGAAACACAGCTCTAAATGCACATTTTGTCCTATTCTTGAAGCACACTAGATTGTAGACATCTTTAAAACTAGACTAACATCTAAATAACTGTTGTAATTTCACTTTACTGATTAATCAACAGACGCGGGTGAACAGAGCTCAGCTGCTTTACTGTAGATACTGTACACAGACAGATGCAGAGATACTAATGCACTAGTACATGACTGCACATATGAAGCGGTGCTGAAGGGGTTAAAGACTCTCCTCTAGTGTTTCTCCTCCTCAAGGACTCTCCTCTCCTCTCCTCTCGTCTTCTTTCACTGCTGTTGTTTTCCAGATGATGGAGAGTAAATGTTTACACAGCGCTTGATTCTGCCTCAACTCTGAATTCATGAACATGCTCTCTCTCACGGGTGCATGAACACACACACACACACACACACACACACACACACACACACACACACACACACACACACACACACACACACACACACACACACCACACACACACACACACACACACACACACACACACACACACACACACACAGTTGGCAGAGTGTTAAAGAAGCGCTCCTCGTTAGCATGCAGAGGGACAGATCATGTACAGCTCTCACAGCAGCACACACTCATCTCAGCGCATTATAGAGTTACACCACACACACACACACACTACACGCTAGAAGATTTACATCTCATACTTTACACACTAAACATCAGTCATCAAAACTCACAAGATCAGATGTCACAATTTATTAGTTATAAAAAACTGTGAAAATAGTGTGAGTGAATAAAACATTTCTGCTGTATTTCTGTTTTTATTTGGTTTAAATCCTCTATGAAGTTATTGTATTTTTTTGTTTTAAAATTATTTCATTAAAACTACATTTATTTTAAAATGTTTTAAACTTGATTTTAATCTTATGTACCCATTTCTTTTCAGCTCAATAGTTTTAGGGTTTTACATTTTCTGTATTAATTTAAACTTTTCGATTACTGTTTTACATTTATATTAATTTAAATAAGTTTGTGTTATTTTTTTATTATAACTAACTAAACCAACATTTTTATTAAATGACTAATTTAACTTATTTCCATTTTTCAAGTGACCTTTTCTTTTTTTATGATTATTTTAATTTTATTTTATTTTTAACTATTTAAACTAAATAATTTTTTTAATGCATTGAACTTATTTTTATTTCAAGTAACCATTTCTTTTCAGCTCGATAGTTTATATTTCTGGCATTTTACTTTTTCTTTTTACATTTAGATTACTTTTACATGCACATAAAGTTTATTTTAGTTTTAGTTTTAAAGTATTACTAAGTAGTAATTAAATCAACATTTTATAAATTTCGATTTTTTTAAGCAACATTTTCTTGTCAGCCTAATTTGAATATATCTGCTTGATTTCTCTATATATTTGTTGATAAATCCTCACTGTAGTAATGCTGCTTCCTCCACTGAATGTCTCCTGACTGAAGAAAGCTGCTATATTTGCTCTGAATAAGCTGATTTTCCTCGAGCGAGGGCTGAATAATCCTTCATTCTCATCAGATCACTCAGCTTTCATATGCTGATTATGACCGCTCATTTGCATATGCAAATATCTCCAGCCAAACTCCGCAAACACAGCTACTGCTGAAGAGTTACAGTGATCAGCAGAGCTCGCGTCTGATTGGCCGGAATCACCAAGGCTGAAATTATATATGCGAGCGGCGCTGATCAATCATTGGCCGGCGGTGTCGTATCCATGGCGATGCATGTTCTCCAGAAATCCGCATCCTGCTTAGTGTTGTTGACCTTTTCAATAAAGTAAAGGGAAACAAGACGGAGCCGCGTCCTGAATGAGGGAATGAAAACTGAACACAACCGGCTCACACCAACACTAAACTACACAACACAACTACTCTGATCCAACACATGACCTGTAACCCTTCAGTCTGCATACAGCTACTCCAGCTCTGTGTGGACGGCACTCGTCACTTCATATTACCCAATGCACACCATGCTGTAAGTCAGTGTTTCTCAACCACGTTTCTGGAGGACCACTGGCTCTGCACATGTCCTTAACCAAACACACCTGATTCAGATCATCAGCTCATCAGCAGAGACTGACAGACCTGTAATGTGTGTGACAGACAGAGGAGACGTCCAAAACATGCAGTGCTGGTGCTCCTCCAGGAGCGTGGTTGAGAAACACTGCTGTATGTGATCAGCCAAGTCAATACAATAAACTGATGTGAATGGATGTACAGCACACATGATCGTGTTCAGCTGATCAGTGTTGATGATGTTTGTCATTCGGTGACCATGTTCATTCATTCATTTTCTTTTCGGCTTATTCCCTTTATTCATCAGGGGTCACCACAGCGGAATGAACCGCCAATTATTTCACTATATATTTACACAGCGGATGCCCTTCCAACTGCAACCCAGTACTGGGAAACACCCATACACACTTATTCTCACACACACACACACACACTCTGGCCAGTGTAGTTGATCAGTTCCCCTATAGCGCATGTGTTTGGACTGTAACTGGAGCACCCGGAGGAAACCCACGCCAACATGCAAACTCCACACAGAAACACCAACTGACCCAGCCATGACTCAAACCAGAGACCTGAGTGCTGTGAGGTCACAGTGCTAACCACTGAGCCACCGTGCCGCCACTGAACATATTCATATTTAGCAATAAAACGCAGCCTAAAATATTTGAGATATGAAAAGACACATATATATTTTTTCTGGAAGCATGCAGTATATACTGGCCCCAAAGTGAGCTATATGGGTCAAACTGGTTTAAATGTTGTCATCTCTGAATAAATAACAGTGGTATATTTGTAAAACAATAAGATTATTGAATAAATGATGTGCATTTGATGCTTCATTCAGTTTAATTTCTTAACAGAAAGCAATGCATTGTATGAAAAAAGGTTTGTGTACAAGAAGACGACACACAAACACTGAAGAACACAACACTGCACACTCAGAACCCACTGCACACATCAACATAACAATAATAATAATAATGACAAAATGTTAAAATATTATTGGTCTACATAGAAAAGAATTATCGAGACAGCATATTGCCATATCACCCAGCCCTAATTATTACAGCACTTCACACACACACACACACACACACACACACACACACACACACACACACACACACACACACACACACACACACAAAAAATGTTCATCAATAACCTTCATCATCTTGATCATAACTGCTAATCAATGATAATAGCCTACTGTATTATTATTATATAAAATAAATAAATAAATGATTATATATGAACACACACACACACCCTTACAGTCCCCGATATGACACACATTACAGATAAACTACACACAATTCAATTCAAGTAGACGAAAACACTAAACTATAGCAAGACCTTCAGTGAACAGCACACACACACACACACACACACGCGCACACACACACACACACACACACACACACACACACACACACACACACACACACACACACACACACACACACACACACACACACACACACACACACACACACACCTGAAGCCTCATTCCTCAGCCCTGATCTGGAACAGGCTGATCTTAATCTGGCACACTATCTAGGGCAGATGAATGAAATAGGACACATCCAAGAACACCTTCTCAGATCCACACACACACACTTACACACACACACACACACACACACACACACACACACACACACACACACACACACACACACAACACTAGACTGACCCTAACCTTACAGTGGTTAGTGATGGTGTGTGTCTCTGTATATGTGTGTGTGTGTGTGTGTGTGTGTGTCTGCAGAGGTTTCCAGAGTGCTGATAGTGGTCATGGTGAGACAATAGCAGCGGCCGCAGCGGTCAGCACATCCTTAATCCACTATTGAGCACAGATGATGCTGGAATGAGGGCAGTGAATGAGGAAAGAGCAGCGTATGCTCACTGTATGCTAACCCTCGACATTAGCATCACAATCCCTGCCGGACCCCTCCATCACACCAACACACACACACACACACACACACTCCTGTCTCTGTGTGAGCGACTGAACCTTGTATTTCAAATGTCCCCACAAGTATAGTTAAACCAGTAAATGTTAAGTGTGTATGTTGATTGTTTTGGTCTACATGAAGAAAAGTGTGTGTGTGTGTGTGTGTGTGTGTGTTTGTATGTGTAAATCTGTATTTGTCAGTGTGGGAGTGAGTCAGTGTGTTTTAATGTGTTAATGTGTGTGTGTATCAGATGAACCCCTCATTGATCCATATGAAGGCTCTGTGACTGCAGCAGTGTTTCAGCAGTGTGTATTTCAGCAGTGTGTATTTGAGCAGTGTGTATTTGAGCAGTGTGTATTAAAGTGGTGTTCATTAAAGTCGTGTCCGCCTCCACCTGCGCGTCTCAGAGGCTCTCCGGGTTCCTCCCACTCAGCAGGCCTGAGAACAGTATAGAGACTCTCCGAAATAAAGACGGCTCATTGTGAGAGCGCTCAGACCCATCCGGCCTCCATTGTGCGGCTAACACACAAACCTGACACCCTACACACACGTGAAGGAGGACAGACAGATGGCATTGTGTGACTATGAAGAGACGCTTCATATAACACACACACACACCTCAGTGGAGCTGACGACACAGGAGAACTGAACTCAACAACACACACATATAACACACACCACACTCAACTCAACAGTTATTGCATTATTAGTACACTTCTTTATCTTGGGCTTGAATCTCTCCAGCTCCACATGTTTGACTCGGCACACAGCAGATACAGAGGCCTAAAGCAGATCCCTGTGGCACTCCACACTATAGACCACTTCAGTGCGGTGAAGCCACTGACCCTCAACATTTCCTGCTTTAGTCAAACTATTGCATACCTGTAACAAGAGGCAATCCAATCATAATGTAATGTTAAAGCAGCTCTCATAACATCATTGATCAATATGAGGCTCTTTCTGGATTCTCGGAAGCTGTAGACATTAAACATGTACAACAGGAAATGTGCTGCGACCATTGCTATTGTTTACATCATCAAAACGGTCTACATCAGGGTTAGACTACACAAATAAACAATGTTGAGGATCAAACAGGTGGCACTTAAACCATCTTAAAGATGATCAATGAGTTACTGCTAATATTAATTATAATAATTATATATATATGAAGATCAATTAAAGCTAATGTTGACTTCTGAAAGTGCAACTAATGTTGAAAAACTGGACAAGTTATGCTAAAAATACAGTTTAAATCCTAGTAATCAACTGCATTTTACAGTACAGTCACAGACAACTTCTATTAACTTCTGAAATGTAATCATATTTGATAGTTTTATCATGTTTGTGAAGCAGAACTGAGAGAAACATCTCTCTTAAAATCTGTAACTCCTCCAAGCAGTGCTCATCAGTCGGCCATATTGCAGAGCGGGATGTAAACAAAGCCCAGTGAACCAATCAAAGCAGATCATTGGTGCTGAACATGATCCAGTATTGTCATGATTCGGGCTGCACTAATCTCTCAAGACATTCTAATCAGGACATTTAGAGGACTGTAGACTGTGTAAAGTAATAACCACAGCCAAACTTTGCTATGTTTGTAAAACAATCAGAATGATTGAGGGAGTTTAGTAGCTAAAACATCTTTAACAATTAAGGTTTACAATGCAAATGCAATCAGATCCACTGGTTTGGTAAAGAATTTCAGAACAAGAATCTCCAGCAGGGTTTCTACAGGCGTCATCAAGTCAGATTTAAGACATTTAAAGACCGTTATAAACTAAATTACAGACTTGCACAAGGCTAAACACTGAGCATTCTTAAAAATGGCAAAGTTTAAACATTGGGTTTTTTGTTGTTTAATGGATATGCTCCAGCTCCATTGTGTGAGTTAGGGACACACAAGAACAATAATGGTCGAGCAACCCGATCTGTTACCAGGGGAGACTGTGCTGTGCAGTTCAGACGCACAACTTTTGCACAATCAGTCTTCTCTGTTAGAGCCGGTCATTATTCTATGGATTTAAGGGCGGATACAAAATATTCAGCTTTTAAACACGAGTTAAAGAAAAGGCTAAAAGCAAATCAAGTGTGTAGTCACATGTGATTCTTTCGTCTAACTTTTGAAGAAATTCTTATTACATGTTTTATCTCCTTGTCATATGTAACTTTACTGATTTTGTATGTGTGATGATGTGTTTTTGATTTTAGGTTGCCTTTTAAAATCTGGCAGGGGGCGACAGATGAAAATTAGCCCTTGTGGCTAACTCTGGCTTATTTACAGTTTCACTGTTTAATAATGAGTATTCAATCATTCATTCATTCATTTTCTTGTCGGCTTAGTCCCTTTATTAACCCGAGGTCGCCACAGCGGAATGAACCGCCAACTTATCCAGCAAGTTTTTTACGCAGCGGATCTCTGGGAAAATAATGAGCATTGTCCCTGTTGAATAAAATAAATTCAAAATCAAGATAAACCGTGTTGGCAATACATTGTTAATAAACACATTTTGGTGAAACTTTTATTGAGCGGGCATGATGGTGATTGGGTGCATGTTGGCCAGATTGCGCAGCTTTACATGGATATAGAAAAATTAAAAGCTGTTGATGAACACAATATTGCAGAGATTTTAAGACTGTTTACAGGGTATATGCAGGAATCCTAAAGATAATTTCAATACCGCTTTAAGACTTTTTAAAGACTTTCTCTGAATATTTTAAGATTTCATCGACACTTCAGGTTTTAATCAGTATCAAACCTTTCACTTAATAAACATTTATTCATTTATTTTCTTGTCGGCTTAGTCCCTTTATTAATCCAGGGTGGCCACAGCGGAATGAACCGCCAACTTATCCAGCAAGTTTTTACACAGTAGATGCCCTTCCAGCCGCAACTCTGGGAAAAAAAAGTTAATAAACAGTAGTAATTAAATAAAAGAATAGAGCACATCTGTAGCTTGGACGGATGCATCTTGTTAATATCAGGAGGAAAATAAATATATTTACGCTTTTTTTTTTTACACTCAAACACTTTGGACGATGCTTGAACTAAATTTAAGACCTGGTAAAAATGTGATTAGGATTTTTAAACACCTTTCAGGGTCTTAATTTTCTCATAATTGCTTGATCAATTCTTTTAATTCTTTTAGAGAGCCCACAGACACCCTGATTGAAGGACTACAATTTTGTTTCTTAAATTTCAGGACATTTTAAGTCTTTAAGACCCCTCTGACACCCTGTCAACAACACTCATGTTTACTAGCATCATTTCCCCTCAAACAGCTGAAATATTAGACTAATGTCTTCATTAATACTGCTCATACAGTACGTGTGTTTAAGCACCTATTCAACTCACTGTGCCCCCTTTCTGCTGATTAAGCCCTTCTCTATATGATTAAGCAGCTTCCACATGTTTCCTCTGTGGTCTGGACTGTATAAATATGTAAAAAGTGCATTCAGCTTTACATGAACAGCACAATCATGCTGTAGTCTGTCGTCTATAGATGCAGAGCGAGTGTGAGATGTGGATATTCCTCCTGATCTTCACTCATTCTCTGTGGGGTTTGTCCTCATTCACTGCTGCAGGTGAACTGAATTGAATAGTTTCTCCTTCACTGAACTCAAAAGCCCGAGAGCAACAAAAGCTCATTCAGAGTGTGAGAAAAGCAGATCAGCGCTGACGGACAGACTTCATCTTCACAGCAGAGCTCTACATGCTGACTGCAGAGGAGTGTGAGAGCACACAGAGTCAGCTGACGGCTCGGAGACTGATGTGTGTTATACTGAAGAGTAATGCCAACATCTGGAGCTCTCTGTGCTGAGCTGAGCTGAGCCCTGCTGAAGTGCAGATGTTCACTCACTCAGACAGAATGCAGACATGAGGCGGCACGGTGGCTCAGTGGTTAGCACTGTGGACTCACAGCACTCAGGTCTCTGGTTTGAGTCTCAGCTGGGTCAGTTGGTGTTTCTGTGTGGAGTTTGCATGTTCTCCCCGTGTTGGTGTGGGTTTCCTCCGGGTGCTCCGGTTTCCCCCACAGTCCAAACACATGCGCTATAGGGGAACTGATCAACTACACTGGCCGCAGTGTATGGGTGTTTTCCAGTCCTGGGTTACAGCTGAAAGGGCATTCGCTGTGTAAAACATATGCTGGAATAGTTAGTGGTTCATTCCGCTGTGGTGACCACTGATAAATAAGGGAAAGCTAAGCTGAAGGAAAATGAATGGGCACTCTCATAGACACACACAGAGAAATACAGCAGTCCATCTGAGGGAATGTAGCAGATAATCTCAGTATAGTGGAGTGTGATGCTATCAGACACTGAACTGCATCTTGTCAGCAATGCACTGATATTATATGCAATGCATTACAGTTTAAACTCATATATTAATGCCATTAGCCGAATGTTTCTGACTCACTTCACACTGCAGCAGGACGAGATAACAGAAAATGAGTGAGTTTAGAGAATTATGAATATGAATGGATCTAAAATAGACTTTTTATCATTTAATTAGATTTCTGAGGCCATTGGCAGATTGAGTTCATCAAATTTTAAGCATGAAGTCACTTTTCCATCCACCTTTTCCTTCAAATGTTAAGAAAATGAGGCAACATTTATTTAGTTATTAAGTTTGCAATGCAGTTCATCTGTATATGTGTTATTTATTTCAGCATGCCATCATAAATCTGTTGTCTTTAAAATATGGCTGAATGATCTGCAAGCTACTTTGATCATCTGAAACACACATTCATGTCACTTCTATTGCAATATGCATGTTATTTATTTAAATATATTAATATTGATGATGTTGCAGATTCAATGCATCTCAAATATATTAAATTTAATATATTGAAAAACACATTACAGTTAAATAATCAAGCTTTTACATGTGCTTTAGTCAACACATCAAAACCAGTGTGCTGTAAATTAACCAAACAATTAAAAATAATACATTTCCACACTATTAATGTGATATTATTGCACAATACACTCTTTAAAAGTGTTTTAAATGCTTGAAAAATGTCTTTTTATTTCATTAATACTGCATTAAATGCACACTACAGGTTAAGTGCACTTCTTTTCAACAGGGTCATGTTTATGATCAACTCACATGATCACAGCAGCTTATGAATACAAGAAATCTACAAGAAGACAATCACACACATTCTGCTGATGTTAAAAACATCACACACTTACTATACCCCAAACACAGCAACCATTGATCTACTTCTGATAGGCTAATCACCTGCAGTAAGCCCCGCCCACTGAAACAATCTCCCTAAAACACTGAGCGACGCCCCGCAGCTCCTTCAGACACCCACATGACCCGTCGCCGCCTCCGACAGCCAATCAGAGGCCAGCTGGATTTATGAATGATGAGCATGCACAGCGGCAGCTTATTGAAGATCTACAGCTCATTTATATGCTAATGACTCATGTTTATTCATCACTTTTGTCAAGCGCTTCGGCATATTATTGCAAACACATTCCGATCATACTTCATTCTGTCTGCTGAATGAACACACACACACACACACACACACACACACACACACACACACACACACACACACTCGTCTGCTTGACTATATTAGCGAGCTCATCTCACACTTGTTTTGTTTTTCTCTCAGGCTGATGATGATATCCTCCAGCTCTACACACACACTCAGAGGAACACTGGAGCTGAACAGAGACATGATTAACGAGTGTGTTTAAGCAGACGTGACATGTTAGATCCCCACACTACACAGATGATGACAGCATTAATGGGTGAAACAAGTGCACTCAAAAGACAACAGCATGCTACAGGCTCTGTAAAGTCATAGTTCAGTAATATCACACAAGCGAGAGTGACGTTATCCTGAATATCAGCACACGTCAGTTATTCCACACTAGAGTTCACACTGCGGGAGCTACTTTACATTTCACACACAATACTGATCATTTAAAACAGATATAACTCAACAAAAACTCGATCATTTGTGTTTCTCAGAGCGACACTCAACTGAGTGCTCCTGAAGGAATCAGTTCTGAATGAATCATTTGACTCAATTATTGAACCAAATGAATCATTCATTTTCCTTCAGATTAGTCCCTTTATTCATCAGGGGTCGCCACAGAGGAATGAACCGCCAACTATTCCAACATATGCTTTACACAGCGGATGCCTTTCCAGCTGCAACCCAGTGCTGGCAAACACCCATACACACTCATTCACACACACTCATACACTAGTGCCAGTGTAGTTGATCAGTTCCCCTATAGCGCATGTGTTTGGACTGTGGGGGAAACCGGAGCACCCGGAGGAAACCCACACCAACACGGGGAGAACTTGCAAACTCCACACAGAAACACCAACTGACCCAGAGTGCTGTGAGGTGAGACCTGAGTGATGTAAGGCCACAGTGCGACACCACCGCGTCACCGTCTTGCTCTTAAATGAATCAATCATGCATATTTCTATAGTGGATGAATTATTTAAGTTTATTTGAGTTTAACCAACAAGTTCATATCAAGTGAGTTCTGTTTAATTCTCAACATTGTGTTTTTCTGTTTCACCAATGAAAATAGTTTAAAAAACATGTTTCTTTCCTGAAAGAATCTGTTTCTGAATGAATCAATTGAGTCAGTGATTCAGTGATTCTTAAACACTCACTAGCTGAATCACCTATACTGAATGAATCATTTAAAGTGATGACTCAGTGAATCGCTCATTAAGACTGCTCTTTACACACAACACCTTTACCTGTCACAGGATTTCTGAAAACTCTCACTCAAAATACAAAACTAGACAGCAGATCTCCAAAACCAGAAGCGGTTTCTCAACAAACTCTCAAAACACCACACACAATGCTCTACTGAAACACACACAAATCTACCAGGAAGCCAGTTGCTTTCCTTTTCCAAACACAACCAATTAAACGCTGGAGTCATTCACACACGCACACACACACGCACACGCCCACACACACACACGCACGCACGCACGCACACACACACACACACACACACTGCTCAAATGTGGAAACACTCATGTCTGAATGACCACTAACCGATCTGTGTTACTGTAGTATAGGCGTGTGAATATGTGAATAAACAGGTTTCTGTAATGAACATTAGATATGAGCTTAAAGAGCTTTAGATCATCAGTGTTGGCATGCTGTGTACAAACATCCACTATTATTAGAGAAGCGTCTGCCATTTGATGCGGATGCTTGATTCTGACGTGTGTTTCTGGCATTCTGAATGCAGTGTTGGATTCTGATGGAGAAGTGAGGCGTTCTGCATGTGCAGTGTTGAGAACAGTGTGTGTGGAGTTTTGATAAGAGATGACACTGTTTTGAAAAAGACACACTGCTCATTCCTGAACGCAGAACAATCGCCACAAATAACCCAGAGTAAACTCACCAGAGAAGATCAGCTCGCGCTGTTCTGCACAGATGAGAAGAACCTGCAAACACACACACACACACACACACACACACACACACACACACACACACACACACACACACACACACACACACACACACACACACGGTCATTAAAACACAGCTCTGATCATCTGCTGTTTTACAGTTGAATGAATACACACTCAGATTCAGATGAACACAGATGAGAAACACTCGACACACTGATAATGATGATGATTTCTCCTCTTATTTGCTCTTTATTTCTATCTCCAGTGGCAGAATTCTGCTCTAGTGTTCAGCTTAAACTCACTCAGCTTTCAAACAGACAATAACACGATATAACACAACCATAAACACAATACATATCTGAATATTAGACAACAAAACAAGACAGAAACACTGAGGAGAGACCATACACACACTGAGGAAATGTGCAGATATTGCCCACAAGATCAAATAATAACACAACACAACACCACACACACACACACACACACACACACACACACACACACACACACACACACACACACACAAATAAACAAACTAACTCAAACTCAAACAAATACACACACACACACACACACATAAACTAAAACACACACAAATGGACTCAATCTTACACACACACACACACACACACCCACACAAACTCAAACACACATACACAAACCCAAACACACACATACACTCAAACACACACACACACACACACACACACACACACACACACACACACACAAATAAACAAACTAACTCAAACTCAAACAAATACACACACACACACACATAAACTAAAACACACACAAATGGACTCAATCTTACACACACACACACACACCCACACAAACTCAAACACACATACACAAACCCAAACACACACATATACTCAAACACACACACACACACACACACACACACACACACACACACACACACTCAAACTCAAACATACAAACAAATAAACAAACTAACTCAAACACACACAAACAAATACACACACCCACACACCCACACAAACCCAAACACACACAAACACCTACATAAACTCAAATACACAGGCACAAACACACACAAATAGACTTAATCTTACACACAAACACACACACACATACCCATACAAACAAATACACACACACCCACACACACACACACCCACACAAACCCAAACACACACAAACACCTACATAAACTCAAATACACAGGCACAAACACAAACACACACAAATACACTTAATCTTACACACAAACACACACACACATACCCATACAAACAAATACACACAAACTCAAACGCACACACAAACCCAAACGCACACACTCCACCACAGCAGCACAGTTTAAACATCTAGATGCAATATTTATGAATGCTCTCATGTATCCAGCAATGATCCTCCAGCAAACACACACACACACACACACACACACACACACACACACACACACACACACACACACACACACACACATAAACACATCTACACATCCAGAGATTAGTGGATCTACAGCTCAGTGTGTGTGTGTGTGTGTGTGTGTGCGGTCAGACCTGGCGAGTGTGTATCAGCAGCTCCAGCGGTCAGCATGTGTGTGTAGCCTGTGCGTGTGTGTGCAGCTCCAGAAGCGCAGTGAAAGTGTCCAGCAGCATCAGCTCTGACTGACCCCAGATCAGCACACACTCCGCCCCTCACAGCGGGAGCGGCCCGGCCCATTGTCACACACTCAATGGGGTTAAACATTTCCTGCTCTCTCAGCCCTCACCGTCTGTGTGTGTGTGTGTGTGTGTGTGTGTGTGTGTATTATTGTGTGTGGTTATTCATTACCCAGAGCGCCAGATTTACTCTCAGAACGCAACAAGTGTCAGTTCTGCAGCATCACGAGCTCAAACACTGCAGGAACTACAGCCAAACACACCTGAAAACCGCAGTGTGACAGTGTTTAAGTGTGTGTGTGTATAGTGATTTACGCAGTGTAGACGGGGTCAAAGCTGCTGTACAGAGATGAAGAGGCGGAGGATGAAGCCAGACGAGTGTATTTGTGTCAGTTCAGTATGATGCTGGATGGTTCTGCTGAGAGGAATGAGTGGAGTTGAATATGAAGGTCAGTGTTGAGGGATGAGCAGCCGCTCTGCTTTAGTTAAACGACACCGCAGGTGAATCTGCAGAACTGCAGTACAAGCATGACGAAAATCACTCAACATGCAAATCATCAACCACAATACATCTTCACACACTGCTTTCAACATTCAGATTAGGATTTGGGTCAAACTGCATTAAACTGGACTAGAGGAACACACACACACACACACACACACACACACACACACACACACACACACACACACACACACACACACACACACACACACACACACACACACACACACACACACAGCTGCAATGATGTTTGTACAGTACAGACTGGGCTTCTTTTGGGTTTAGTCCCTGTATTCATCAGGGGTCGCCACAATGGAATGAACCGTCAACTATTCCAGCATATGTTTTACACAGCACATGCCCTTCCAGCTGCAACCCAGTACTGGAAAACACCCATACACACTCATTCACACACACACACACACACACACACTCATACACTAGTGCCAGTTTAGTGGATCAGTTCCCCTATAGCGCATGTGTTTGGACTGTGGGGGAAACCGGAGCACCTGGAGGAAACCCACACCAACACGGGGAGAACATGCAAACTCCACACAGAAACATTAACTGACCCAGCCGGCACTCAAACCAGTGACCTGAGTGCTGTGAGACCAGTGCTCTACCCACCGCACCACCTCACAGACTGTATCCCCCCGCTCCTCCACCCTCACTGTACACACTCTGCACTTCTGCATCTTCACAGTACTTTATCAGCCCTTTCCTTCATGGAGACCGAGAGATGTCCACACAAGGTCAACATTTACTGGTTTGGGTATAGTTGTGGGGACATTTGGTACTTACAATATGAGGAAAACAAGTTACACACACACACACACACACACACACACACACACACACACACACACACACACACACACACACACACACACACATTTCCCTCTCCAGCTGTTGTGTCTCCTGTATGAAGGAGCAGATGTGTGTGTGTATGTGTGTGTCCTGCTGATGGGAAAGTGTTTATTGGTGTCATTAGGAGAGTGTGTGATGTGTGTGTGTGTGTGTGTGTGTGTGTGATAGGTCTGTGCTGCTGAACAATGGAGGCTGATCTCTCTTTCAGAGCTCCTCTATTCTCTGTGTGAGCGCCGCTATAAAGCCCATTCACTGACGAAACACAAGCCAGAGCTTCTGCAGCGCTGCACACACAATCACCACACACACACACACACACACACACACACACACACACACGTACACACACACACACACACACACACAAACCTGCACTACTGCACACACAATCACCACACACACACACACACACACACAAACCTGCACTACAGCACACACAATCACCACACACACACACACACACAAACCTGCACTACTGCACTGACATACAACACACACCTAAATTACACTTACTACACACACGCGCTTTACACAAACATCTAACTCACACTAACTAAATACACACACACACACACACACACTTCAACCTAAATTACACTTTATACACACAAATATTTAACACAAACATATAACTACACACAAACACACACACAAACACACACACAAGTACCTCACAACAACTACACTTTTACACACTTCAAACCTAAGTCACTTCAACTACACACACACACGCACAAACACAAACGCAAACACATGTGCATGCACATGTGTTTGTGTGTGTGTTTGTGTGTGTGTGTGTCTGTGTTTAAGTGAGCGTATGATTGAGCATGTGTGTGTGTGTGTGAGAGAGAGAGTAATTGTGTGTGTGTGTGTGTGTGTGTGTGTGTGTATGTTTGAGCGAGTGTATGAGTGTGTGTGTGTGTATTAGTGTGTTTGTGTGTGTGTGTTTGTGTGTGTATGATTGTGCATGTGTGTGTTTGTTCTAGTTAGTGTATAATTGTGCATGTGTGTGTGTGAGTAATTTTGTGTGGGTGTGTGTGTTTGAGTGAGTGTATGTGCATATAATTGTGCATTTGTGTGTGAGAGTGAGTAATTTTGTGTGTGTGTGTGTGTGTGTGTGTGAGTGTATGATTGTGTATGAGTGTGTGTGTGTGTGCGAAAAATTGTCTGTGTGTGTGTGTGAGAGAGAGAGAGTAAGTGTCTGATTGTGCATGTGTGTGTGTGTTTGATTCAGTGTATAATTGTGTAAAAGTGTGTGTGTTTGTATGATTGTGTATGGGTGTGTGCATGATAGTTTATGATTGTGTATGTGTGTGTGTGTGTGTGTATAACTGTGTGTGTGTGTGTGTGTGTGTGTCACCATATCTCCCAGTATGAATGCAGCTGCTCTCTGATTGGCTGTTCAGATGCACAGGATTCTGGTTCCTCTCGAGTGTGTGTGTGTGAAGTGTGTGTGAAGAGCCCTACAGAGGGGCCCAAACCCGTACAGCAGCGCAGAACACAGTTTCTCTGAGCACAACCGTTTACAAACACACAAACAACACTAATGAACATTACAACAACAACAACAACAAACACTGAGATGTGTGGTGAAGAGGACACGGGATTAATCAAAACTAACAACATAACACAACCCTGCCCTGCTTTACACAACACTTTACATGCATAATGTACGCAAGACGTCAAGATAATGAGAATGAGAGTAAAATAAATGATATAAAGATGAGAAATCCTGCTGAAATGTGAAGATAGACTGTTTAAAACTGTGATTTCCCTCATGTTTCTTCTTCTCAGATAAGCAGCGCTGTGTGACGGCTGTATTAGTGGTGATGACCCGCCTGATGAACCCGTCTCTGCTCATCTGTGTCATCACACTGAGAATGTGGGCTAATTTAACAGGGAATTGGAGACTGTGAATCAATATGAAATGATTTTATCTGCGTGTTTTACGATCCGCGTGAGAGTATTGAGAGTGTGTGTGTGTGTGTGTGTGTGTGGAGGTAATGAACACGAGACGCCTCAGTATTAAAGCACACACTGATAAATGAAACTCCGTCCTGTGGGATTGAACTCTGCAGCCCAGCACACAAAACCAGGACAATGAGGCCCGTCCTGGAGGATATTTACAAGATTTACAGGCCAAATCTCATGGACAACACACACACACACGGAAGAAAGGCTTAGACTGGTTACCATGGGGCCAAATGTGAGGCTTTAAATGAGAAAGACACACAGAGACAGACGAGCGTGTCGGATCTGATGCACACAGATTCAATGACTCAAAGAGACAGACATGGAGACACGGCGGCCAATAAACACACTCACATACTGAGAAATGTGCACACTTATAACACACCACAACTGAACACAGGAAACACTAAAATAGCCTACACAAAATCTAAGAGTGTATCAACGATTAAACAGACAACAGAAGAATTCAAATGAAAAATAAAGTAGTTAAACATTCAGGAATCAGAGGTCATAATTAGACACGTGTGTGTGTGTGTGTGTGTGTGTGTGTGTGTGTGCTAATGAACACAGATGCTGAGGTGAACTTCAAAAGCAGATGCAGATCACAGGACAGCTTCAGGAGACTTTCATCTGCAGATCTTCAAACACGCCGGAGGAGCACAGATCTCTGCCAGATCATCAATATTCAGAAACATCCTAAAAACACCTGGAGCACCTCATTTAAACACACCTGGAACATCATAATAATCATACAGCAACACCATAAAAACACCTGAGACTGCACACCACCTCACTAAACACTCAAACAATTCAACATTAACAACACAGCAGCACCCTAAAACAAGCAGAACACCCCAACAACTGCACAATAACAACAACAACAACAACAACAACAACAACAACAACAACAACAACAACAACAACAACAACCAAACAGCAACACCCTGAAAACACACAAATACTTAAAAAACACACACAGAAACAGCTCAAAACATGCAGAAAAGCTTTAAACTGCACAGCAACACTAGAAATGTGCAGAATGCCTTAACAAGCAGAACCACACAGCAACACCACCCTCATAAACACACCCTGAACTCATAAACACCTAAAACCCTCAATAACCACACAACCACATCCTAAAACACCCCCTCAAAAACACCTCAACAACCACTTCCTAAAACACCTCAACAATCTCAACACCCACACCCAAACTACCACATAACAACTTCCTAAAGCACCCAGAAATCCAGAAAACCCCAACAATCACACATTAACACCGTAAAGCACACTGAACACCAAAACAACAGAACCCTCAACAACCACATCCTAAACACACCTCAAAAATCTCAACACCTGCACCAAAACAAGTCAAAAACATCCTGAACTCATAAACAACGTAACCGCTCAATAACCACATTCAAAAAACACTCGCCCCCCAAAAAACAACACCTGAAACACCTCAACAATCACACATTAGCAGCATTAAAGCATCCAGAATGCCTCAACACCCACACAGAATCAAGCAAAAACACCCAGAATACAAACATCCACACAACAACCTCTGAAACACTGAACACCTTTACAACAGATCCCCTAAACAACCACATCCCAAAAACACCTCAAAAATCTCAACAACTACATCCAAACAAGTTAAAAACACCCAGAACACGTCAACAACCACACAAGAACCCCACTAAAAACACACCAAACTCGTAAACAACGAAACCCCTTAACAACCACATCCTAAACACACCTCAAAAATCTCAACACCTACACCAAAGCAAGTCAAAAACACCCAGAACACGTCAACAACCACACAACAACTTCCTAAAACACCCCGAACTCGTAAACAACTGAACCGCTTAACAACCACATCCTAAACACACTCATAAAAACATCCAGAACACCTCAACAACACAACAAACACACACCACAAAAACACACCAAAGCTCAACAACTACAAACCAACTACCTCCCCAAAACACACTGAACAACACCCAAACAACTGAACCCCTCAACAACCACATCCTAAAATCACCCCAAAACACCTCATCAACCATCAAACAACCTCCTAAAAACACTGAACACCTAAACAACAGAACTCCTCAACAACCACATCCCGAAAACACCTGAAACACCACAACAACCACACAGCAACACCCTAAAGCAGGGCTATTCAAATTGGCGGCCCGCAGACCGAATCCGGCCCCCTGAGGCACTTTGTTCCGGCCATCCAAACAGTGTGACCAAGACATCAAAAATAAATTTAGTTCAGTCGACAAACGGCCGCTATAGTAATGAAGTGGCATGCGTCTGTTCAATAACAGCGCGAGCTGCAGGCTGCACAGAGCGTCAGTCGTCATAAGCGAGTGGTGCAGGCAGCCGAAAACATGTTTGTAGAAATTAAAGGCTATTTGAACAGTGCACTGATATCGTTAACAGGGATGCAACGAGTAGCCGATTTCACTATTAACTGCGCTTTAATTCGTCACAGTTTATTAATCGTAAAGTCTTCTCTAAGCTGCATTTCTGTTGCACAGAACGAAACGTAACCGCTGCAAAATGCCAAGTTGTCTGTGCGCTAGTTTAAAGTTTGAAGTACACCGAGGCTAATACACACGCACACAGGATTATCTGCAGCAGCCGTTCCCACATCACGTCTTTTATCACGTCTTTTACGCTTGCAGGTTTGTTATTTCTAATGTAAGAATATATGACAATATGCAGATGCCAGCGGAGCGACACACTTGCGTCTCTCAGGGCGCACACAGCAGAAAACATCTGACGGTGAGAGTTGTGCGTGCCTTTCAGTGCAATGTCAACAAAAGATATGTTAGGCGAGTTATTATTAAAATGATTAAGCATGAATACAGATGACAACAACAGTTAATCTAAATAGCTACTCACCTAACATAAAGCTTGAATTTACACTAGACGTGATAACAGTGAAATCATGAGTATTCTTTAGACTATTTAATCCTACAACCAAAATCTATATTGTTGCATCCCTAATTGTTACGCAGTTTAAACATATGAAAGTGTCTGAATGTAGAAGAGGCCTGCTTCAGCAATGCACTGCTTCTGTTGTGCTCTGAAATTCAACATTTGAATGTTTGAAAAAAAAAAAAAAAAAAAAAAGAAAAGTCTATTTTATAATGCACTGATTTTATGTAGTTTTAAAATACAATATATGAACATTTTAATGTAGAAAAAGCAGACAGAGTGGGTGTCTTAAGGAGCAATAATATACAGCATATGGGCTCTTATATGCCGTTGTGTCATCACTCATATAGCAGGTCATATCTCTGTGGCCCTTCGTTTGGGATGCTCTTTATGAACCGGCCCCCATGATGAACTAATTGAATAGCCCTGCCCTAAAGCAACCCAGAACCCCTCAACAACCACACCCTAAAAACATGTGACACCAACCGCACAGCAGCACCCTCACCCTCACCCTCACCCTCACCCCAGCTGCAACCCTGAGTAAACTGCAGTGAAGTGTTCTGCTTGTAGCTGTACAGCATGTCTCCATCCCTCATCTGCAGTATCGGGCGTCAGATCTGACTGATGTCAGTGTTTTACAGGCGCTGCTGCTGCTGCTGCGGGCGGGTCAGGAATGAGTTTATAATTTTTCCATTTGGTCTCAGTAAATCGGCCCATTCTCTGTGTGTGATCGATCTTCTATAGTCCAGAGGTAAAAGCTTCACACTATCGACCGGACACCATTAGGCCTGAAGCGCTGGGCTTTATGGATCTGGACACGGTCAAACACTCTGTGAATGTGGAGCAGGTCACAGATCAGTGTGAATAACAGAGGACATGTGACTGTGTGTGTGTGTGTGTGTGTGTGTGTGTGTGTGTGTGACATATAACTGAACGCATCGACAGCACCAGCTCACGATTTAATGAAGGACAACAGCAGAAACACACTCACTAACAGACGTGCATCACTGACTGTGAAGAGCTTCAGCATGCTCATCTCATCACTCGCTCTGTCCACATGCAGACATGTCAATCAGACTGATGCACAACAACACTGAAACACTGCACAAATCACCGGCTGATCACTCTTCATCAGTATTATGGGCAGTGTGCACACATATTCATGCATATTTTCACATGTGCACATCTGGGCTGTTTTATGCAATAAACCTAAACACAGGCAGTGTGTGTATCTGCTGTCAGAGACTCCGGCATGTTCACTGATGAGGGAGGGTTATTATCAGTCAATGTGTCTGACGCCATTAACACATCACTCACTGAGGTTCATCAACTGAAGCATCTTACATCACATCAGCTGCTGTAATTAGACACAGAACACTTCTGATTTACCAGGATTACTCTGATTAATTCAGACTGGGGCTGCTTCACAAGTGCAAGAGCTTTTAACCAGGCAATTAAGTGAGTGGGTGAGTCATTTGAGCTGATTCAGCGAGGGAGGGAGTCATCTGATCTGATTCAGTGAGGGAGGGAGTCATCTGATCTGATTCAGTGTGGGAGGGAGTCATCTGAACCGATTCAGTGATTGAAGGATTTATTTGAGCTGATTCATTGAGAAAGGGAGTCATCTGAGCTGATTCAGTGAGGGAGGGAGTCATCTGAGCTGATTCTGGAGGTCATCGGAGCATATTCAGTGAGTCACCTGAACTGATCCATTGAATGAGTGAGTCACCTAATCCGCTTTAGTGAAGAAATGAGTCATCTGATCTGTTTCAATGAGTGGGTGAGTCATCTGAGCTGATTCAGTGAGTTACCTGAGCTGATTCAGTGAGCAAGTGAGTCATCTGAGCTGATTCAAAGAGTGGGTGAGTCATCTGAGCTGATTAATTGAGAAAGGGAGTCATCTGAGCATATTCAGTGAGTCATCCGGGCTGATTCAGGGAGTCACCTGAGCTGTTTCAATGAGTAAGTGAGTCATCTAGGCCGAATCAGTGATTGAAGGATTCATTTCAGCTGATTAATTGAGAAAGGGAGTCATCTGAGCATATTCAGTGAGTCATCTGAGCCGATTCAGTGAGTCACCTGAGCTGTTTCAATGAGTGAGTCATCTGAGCCAAATCAGTGATAGAAGGATTCATTTGAGCTGATTAATTGAGAAAGTGAGTCATCTGAGCATATTCAGTGAGTCATCTGAGCTGGTTCAATGAATGAGTGAGTCATCTAAGCTGATTCAGTGAGTCACCTGTGCTGATTCAGTAAATGAGTGAGTCATCTGAGCTGATTCATTAGGTGAGGGAAACTGAACTAGATCAACAAACAGTCTAAATTAATAAAGTGAGTCATCTGATCTGATTCACACCATGGTTCAGTTCTGGCTCTTTTGAGTCATTTGATCAGATCAAATCATTTTACAGAAGATTTGATCTGATCAAGTCATCTGATCAAATCACCCCCCCCCCCCCACACACACACACACTAGAAAGGTTCCTACACAGTGTATATTTAAGAAATAGTAAGCATTTCACAGTCTCCTGGTTAACCGAGCATCAGTCCCTCAGTCTCCATGAGAAACACTCTAGTCAAACACACAGAATCATGGGGAAAGCTGAAGTGCACTGGTCCAGGCAGCAGTACGAGCCGCGTCTCCTTCACTGATTAATGATCAGATTAGCTGGATTAACACACACCAATCAGACTGAGCTGAAGAGCACTGACACACAACTAACCAGTTAGATAAACGAACATGAGTCTGCCAAACACACACACACACACACACACACACACACACACACACACACACACAAACACACACACACACACACACACACACACACACACACACACACACACACACACACACACACACACACACACACACTGTCAGGCTGAAGGGTTGTTGACTCCGCTGTCGGTCTCTGAGTGGATGATGGGTAATTTGGGCTGTTGTGTGTCCGTCAGCTGTCAGGCGCTGTTAGTCCAGTGTTTAAACACAGTCTGAAGGTCAGCACACAACACACTTATAAGAGCACTATCTAGGGGACACAAACATTACACCACACACCTCAAATCAGACACTGAGAGCGGAGATTAAGTCACTCATTAAATCACAGTTCAACTTTTATTAAATTCCTCAACACAACATGTCTCTGTAAATAATAATGAGTGCTGTTATGAATAACCGGGACTCATCAATAGGCCCAGACAGAATCTGTGCGTGCAGAATTCTGCAGATATTCAGCTCATCATTAATTCTGTTTATTTACTGGAGTAAATGTGTGTACATCTATATTTATTCAGCTTTAAATTACAGTAATATTATTGACTAATATGAAAATGCATCTGATTTATGTAGAATGCAGTGTGTACAGTGATATGTTCTGTCTTTAAGTAGAGGTGTTATATGAGAGACTGGCTTTGTTTATCAAATAAAGTGAATCTAATTGGATTTGCTTTTTAAACATTAAACAAAAGTTAAAGTAATATTATATTTTATTTCACATATTAAGGTTTTAGTTATGATACTCCTGAAATAATTTACAAATCCACAGATTTTTATCATAATTCTCCACAGAAAGAGCAAAAAAACAAAAATACAAAACCAGGCAGAAACAAACAGGCTGATTCTGTTAAGCTATCTTAGTTGTAAAGATGAAACGGTGTTGTTTCACTCATGCTGAAGTGTGTAGTGGTGTCTGTGTGTTAACTGCACTAATAAGAGTGTATGTTTGTGTATGTTTGTGTGTGTGTGTGTGTGGAGGGTCTGCTCAGCTGGAGCTCCAGGAATGTTTCTGCTCATCCGTCATGGCTGTAAAACCTCAACAGCTTCTTTCATTGCTCTTCACACCAAGAGCCAAGAATCAGCGCTTTCCCTTCACGCTTAACAGCAGCCAATCAGAACAGGGCCAGCACAAAGTCCAGAGTCTCCACTAATAACAGCAGCCAATCAGAATGGGCCCGGCTTAAAGTCCAAAGGCTCCACCAATCAGAACGGGCCCAGTACAAAGCCTGGAGGCTCCACCAATCAGAGCGCACAGGAAGCACT
>NC_141045.1:565000-602500 GCF_052040795.2 Danio rerio
GAGCGCTGCGCTGTGAATAAACTCTTCAGTGTTGAGTTCATTCATAACCTCTGTCAGTGTTTTCCTTCCAGGCCGTAACTATAGAGTGATCCATCAGTCAGGGGTTAATAGGAGCGCTGGTGGACATGTCTATTAACCAGCCCGGCCTTCATCTGACTGCACTATTAGCTGTGAACGTGACAGATTGACCAGCAGAAACTGACTCTGTATGTGTTATTTCTGTCACATGATCAAATTTAGGCTGTTTATTTACTCTGTGCACTGCAGAAATCCTGTCTACAGTGTGTGTCTGTACAAATATCTAAAATAAATCAGGAGACATTTATTGAGGAAGATGAACTGAAGATATGATGGTTTTATCTTTGTGTGTATCATGATGTAGATTGCTTTAATATATTTATGCTGGAAAATGAGACAATTCTGGCAGCAAATCTGAACAGAGGTGATATGAAATCAACACATGTTTAGTTTTAGTTTAGATTAATGTATTTTACAAACAAATGAACACATAAGAGATCAGATTTACCATGCAGAGGACTTTTACATGTTAGCAGTAAGGTCAGTGCCTCATTTCTGTTCACAATCTCATTAATAAATATATAAATCCACATTAATGAGAGTCGTTTATTACTGTAATACAGAGAATGACTCTTGATAATCAGCCTCAGAGTAAAATGCATCATGTAATGAAAGGTTTTACAGTGAAATAGTGAACAATCATGAATTAAAGTGTTTAATGTTCCTCAAGCAACACATTAGAGTCGTTGCGTTCACTCACTTTACACTCATTAATAATCTTCATTTACTGTCATTTATTACAAATACATCTGCTGTTAAATAATATCACGTCTAACATTTACTTTCAAAACTAATTTAGTGAAGCTGTTGTGTTCAGAGATTGTGTGTACTGTATGTGTGTGTATTATAGTAGCACCACTGTATTGTGTTTGTGTGTAATAGTAGCGATGAGTGTGTATGTGTGTAATATGAATGCTGTCATATTGTGTGTGTGTGTGTGTGTGTGTGTGTATGAGTGTGTGTTTGAAGGTGAATGTGTACTGTAGTGTGTCTGTAGTGTGTCTCTTGATGTCTGGCCCTTCAGAAGTGCGTTTAATGAGGTGAAGTGCAGCTCAACCTCCACACACACACACACACACACACACACACACACACACACACACACACACACACACACACACACCGGGAGTTCCAGCAGTGTGACCTGTGACCTCGGTGAGAGCAGTGTAAATGAACCGTCATTAGAGAAACCCTCCTGATAATAACAGTGTTTCAGTGACTCTACATTCACATTACAGCAGCACTGAAGAGCTTCTCCTTGTTACCTTCATGAGTTCTGGGTGTGTTTTGGGCGTAACATGCATTAAACCAATCAGAGTCTCGCCTCCCATTCCCTGTCAGAGTGAGCTGCGGTCGCATGATGGTGCGTTCACTATTTACAGGACAGAGTTTAGATGCAGATGAACAGAAAGCGTCTCTAGTGAGTGATCAGATCTGCTTGTGCACAGTGTTACAGGCCATCTGCAGAACCCGCCAGGTTGACCTGAGGTACAGTGTTTTACATATTTATCTACACTATAATAATAATCTTTCACATTTCAATTCTTTTATAGTTCATTATTAACTATATTTGTGTGCTGCTGTGCATCCCTGTGTGTGTAATAAGCATCATGCATGGAGAGGGGTCTGGATGCAGTCTAGGTGCAGTGCAATCTGAGCTGCATGCAATGCTTTTTAATGCCCGCCCTCTTATACAGGGAAGTCTAGCTCCATTGAGTTCATTGTGTCTGACATTGCAAGTCTGATATATGCATTCAGATGCTATTGCATGCATGTGTGTTTTAGACAAGCTGATCACTAGTCTCAGCCTCACACTGCAAAACAGGCTTTTCTCACTCTAAGTTTTTGTCTTGTTTCTAGACCTAATATCTAAAAATTCTGAAATGAGAAGCATTTCCCAGGCATTAAAACGTTATATATATATATATCCCCCTAAATCAAGCAAAATAATCCCCCAATGGGGTAAATGAAATATTCTATTTTTTTTTTTTTTTGAGATGAGATTGTTTTGTTTACCCTGTTGGCGGATTATTTTGCTTGATTCAGGGGGAACACTCACATAATTTTGGCATATTATTTCTGAAAACAAGATTATATGCTTTGCTTGTCTAGAAAAATATTCTTGATATAAAATATATATATATCTCCTCCTGATCTCCTTTATGTTCTGCTGACAGATCATTTAACATATTGATGCTGTGTTGTTGTTGTAAACTTGAATGCAGGATGCATTGTTGTGTTATGGTGTGTATTTCTGTGGACATTTTCACTCAGACAAAATGAAAAGTGATTGGTTGGTTAACCTGTCAGTCAAATAACACAGTGGGCGGGGCTTAACACATTCAAAGCCTCTAAAGCTCCCAGATCATCAGCCATCAGTCTGAGCTCTGGGTTTGCGAGACGATGATCACTAACACACACTTAAAGTAAAATAAAATAAAATGCAAACCTGCAGCACTTACTTTAGACCAGCTTTTAGTTGATCAATAACACAGTCTATTTTATTTTGAGTGCTCAAATATATTTACTATCTAAACTGTTGTGCAGAACGTGAAAATGATTCCTGCATCAGACTCAAACTGGCCAAAAAAACCCCAAAAAACACTTGCATTGCACATTGTTTGTATGTTTTTGTATGTATATTTTTAATTATGTTAATATATTTATTATATGGTATTTTGAGTTTTTTTCCTGTATTTTGCGATGTTTTTGGATATGGGCTAAGAGTCTAATAATAATAATAATATTAATAATAATAATAAAGTGTTTGATGTTGTGTTGTGTTGTGTATTCTCCAACCCGTCGACACACAGTCTAAGTCCAGCAGAGATTGAGGTGTGTGTGTGGAAGATGCAGGAGTGAAATGACCATCTCCTCCTCCTCCTCCGTCTCTGAGCTCCTCCAGAGTGGAATATACGGCAGGTCTGTGCTCTTCATTAATCTTTCATCTGCCGTTTAACCGTGTTTCTCCTCTCCGCTTCAGACTCAGCTGAATATATCAGTCTGCAGGGTTCCTCTACATTACACTGCAGCGCTGCTAAACAGGCTTTATAACTCTGGGCTTCTGTCTTTACTCTATCAGTGTCTTCAGATTCTCAAATCAAATGCACAGAAGCAGAATAATGGAAGAGATTGCATTGTGTTTGCTTTAAAATGCTGATTGTTATCAGAATTAAAACAACAAAATAAATCTGCCAATGATGTATTAATATTAAAGTTAATTGAAGTGAATAAACAGAAAGCTAGTGTTTAGCTGACCAAAATTACACACACACACACACACACACATGCACATAATAAAAAATAATAAATAGAAATAATGTTTAATAAATATAAATTAATTAAATTAAATTAATTAATTAAAACATAGATTTTAAAATCATGTATCATTTATCAGATATGAACTGTGTCCTTGTTATATTTATGTAATGATGAATGATAGACCATACATATTTACATGCATCTATCTATAATCATAAGCCTATACTATAGTAAGTGTGTGCTGTTAATTAATATTCCTCAACACACACACACATCTACAACTGCATCATAATCAACACATAACAAAGCTGCATGCTTAAAAACAGCAACAATAACAACTAAATAAGTGAATAATATCTGTCACAGTCCAGCTCAACTACAGTGAAAGCAGATAATGAGTGTAAAACTCAGCAGACACACTTACAATGAGGAGAGATGAGGAGTTCTGTGAGTCTGCAGCCGCACCACACTCTCAATCACACACGTACAACCATAATTCAACTCTGAGCTCATTACACACACACACACACACACACACACACACACACACACACACACTGAAGAGCTGTTGAGATAATAGACACATTATAAAATCCTCACATAATATCATATATGAGCATTTACAGCAGTTCACATTCAGAAGAGTGTCACTGCCCTTACACACACACACACACACACACACACACACACACTGAGATATATGCATTTATAGGAAGCTTGATTAAACATCATTAACGTTTCTATTCTCCACTAATGTAGCGAGTGTTTAATTCACTCTCGCTCTGATTGTTTACAATTGAGTAGTTGGAGTAAAAAACACACACACACACACACACACACACACACACACACACACACACACACACACACACACAAACACTTAGAGAAAGACTCACAAAGATACGCATGTTCACTCGCACTCTTTCACACGGACACACACAAACGCCCACACACATGGCGTGTGTGTGTGAGAGATAGAGCTGGTGTTGAGCTGATAATAATGGATTGATGGCGGGTCGGTTGTTGATGACAGGTTAGTTGTGTGACCTTTAACCCCGCCAGTTCAGTCCTTACATGTGTGAAATAGCCAATTACATCTGTAGATACGTGTGTGTGTGCACGTGTGCGTGCGCGTGTGCGTGTGCGTGTGCGCGTGTGTGTGTGTGTGTGTGTGTGTGTGTGTGTGTGTGTGTGTGTGTGTGTGTGTGTGTGTGTGTGTGTGTGTGTGTGTGTGTGTGTGTGTGTGTGTGTGTGTGTGTGTGTGTGTGTGTGTGTGTGTGTGTGTGTGTGAGAGAGAGACAGAAGTAAGGTTGATTGGGAGGTAAATATAACCCACTTAATCTAAATGTTCACATTCAATGTTTTAAAAAAGGGCATCACAGTGGCTCAGTGGTGTCGCTCTGTGGCCTCACAGCAAGAAGGTCGCTGGTTCAAGCTTCGGCTGGCTCAGTTGGTGTTTCTGTGTGGAGTTTGTATGTTCTCTCCGTGTTGGCGTGGGTTTCCTCCAGGTGCTCAGCACATTGTTATATACAGCGTAAAGTGTCATGTAAAGGCTTCACTAGGGTAATTAGGGTAAAGTTAGGGTAATTAGGCAAGTCATTGTATAACAGTGGTTTGTTCTGGAGACAATCCAACACTAATATTGCTGAAGGGGTGAATAATATTGAGGTTAAAATGGTGTTTGAAACTATTAAAAACTGCTTTTATTCTAGCCCAAATAAAACAAATCAGACTTTCTCCAGAAGAACAAATATTAGAGGAAACACTGAGAACAATTCCTCAATCTGTTCAACATCATCTGGGCAATATCAGAATATATTCACAGGAGGGCGACTCATTCTGACTTTAACTGTATGTGTGTGTGGTGTTGATGTCCTGCTGTTGCTGATCTGGAGTCAGCTTTGAGGTGTTTCAGACAGGATCAGTGAACTCTGGGATTGAGGATGGCTGTTTTCTCCAGAACTCCTGCTGTTTACAGGAGAACGGCTGAGAAATGAGGAGCTTCAGCCTCTGACTGACCCCAAAACACAATCACTGACCTGCGCATGGAGAACAGAGCACACACACACACACACACACACACACACACACCTGACCGTCCTGGAAGAGTCTCCGCCACACACATAGTGAGGACTATTTTGATTTCATTGTTCAGACGAGGCGATATTAAAGTGCATTTTTGCTTGAAGCGAGAACAAATATCCGCCAGTGGGTGAAAAATGTCATTTGTTTTTAGTGACAGATTTTTGTTTATAAAAGTCTTAAAAATACAAGCAAAAGCATGTATTAATGAAAACATTTTGTCATTTTGCATCTCTAGTAAATCTGTATTGATTTATGATTGATTTAAGATGTTTGGTCTGGATTTCTGAATGTTTTAATAGTCATCCTGAATGCTGAAAGGGTTTAATGATAACTCTTCATGATCATTCAGGACACTGGTACTCAACCATTTTTGGCCTGAGACCCCCTTTTCCCCCAGAAAATATAGTAGGGCCTCCACATATACTGACATTACTGCTCATGTTAGTATGGAGCGCTAGGTGAAACACGGTAAAAGGGGCACAGGTATACGGTTGCTTCACGGATTCCTCCTTCATGAGTTATAGCTCCTGGTTTGAGGGAAAAATAAGGTCATTTGGTTTATTTGTTTAATGTTTAATTGTTTATGTTGGCTTGGTGTTAATTTTCGGGATTTATTTGTGGCTGTTGTTTGTTTATTTTCTCTCGAGTTTTTACGGTGATTCATGATTGAGTAATGCGAACAAATTCTATGAAGTGTGACCAATAAATGAATCGTGAACATCAGTGGTCATGACTTAGTCATCTTTTATCCAGGACGCTACAAGTAATGATGACAAAAAATGTAGTTTTTAAACGAGCAGTATGTTTATTACTATATCTAGATGTGTTTCTGCACAAATAATAGCCTGATGTAAAGCTTTTGGATTAAATTTGAGCACTCAAGTGACCGAAATGAAGCGAGAGAATACTGTCATTTTCAAAATAAAAGATGGTTCAGACTCGCATAATAAATGAAACGAAAATAAATGATGATTTCTTGTGCGCCCGGTACCAATTGATCCACAGACGGACGGTTGAGGACCACCACTGGGCAAGGGGATAAAATGAACTAAGGCAACATGATCATTCTCCTGAATGTCCACTGCTAAGAGATTATTTAAATATGACGTGACCCCCCACATTTAAATGCGACCCCCCCCCACAAAGCTCACTGAGGCGCCCTTGTGGGCCGTGACCCCTCTGTTGGGAACCACTGATTTAGGAGACTTAAAATAACACGTCTGACTATTAAAAAAGAATATTGAATATTATATCAGTGTAGATATTGTGTTCCTCTGACAGGGTTAATGTTTAAAATAAACAGAATTAAAATATGTAAAATATGCAAATACAAATAATTTGGTTTTAAATTACACATAAGACCTTTTTTAATTTAAAAATAAATTAATTAATTGCAGAATTATTATTTTTACAAAAGTTTACTTGCCCAAATTGTATTTAGACGAGTTCAGATTAAAATTGCATGAATGTTAATGAGTGAGTCTCCTTTTGACCACTACAGTGAGGATTTATCATGAGCCCTGACTGAATGTTCATATCATCTCACATTTAAATGATCTGAATTTACATTATGATAATGTCGGAATATCCAGATGATCTGCAGGTCAGACAGGTGTGTGTGTGCGTGTGTCTGTGTGTGTGTGTGTGCGTGTGTCTGTGCGTGTGTCTGTGCGTGTGTCTGTGCGTGTGTCTGTGCGTGTGTCTGTGTGTGTGTGTGTGCGTGTCTGTGCGTGTCTGTGTGTGTGTGTGTGTGTGTGTGTATGTAAATGTCAGATTTGTCTGTATGATGGTGTGTTTTTCTGTTGTGTGCTGCAGTGTGTGTGTGAGTGTGTTTGTGTGTGTGTGTATGTTTCCATCAGCAGCAGAGGTGACCTCCTCTCACTCCTGCAGTTCTATATCTGGATTTTGACACATTTTATGAGCGATTAGCTGCGTTTGGTCCAGAGCGAGCTCCACCTCTGACCCCGCCGGTCTGGACTACACAATTAACTGGCAAAATGACCAGCGGTAAATCTGAGCGGGCCGAGGTCTGACAAGGAAACAGAGCAGAGGAGGAACAGCTTTATGATCGCTCGTGTTCGCCGACGGTTTATAGTCCAATATGAGAGAAGATATTGAGAGAGAGAAAGTGTGTGTGTGTGTGTGTGTGTGTCTGAGTGTGTGTGCTGTAGGTCAAGTAAAAATGACTATTTCTCCCATAATACACATTCAGCTGCAGGAAATATTCATTTTTGCAAAAAAAAAAAAAAAAGCGTCTGCTGTAGAATTATAGACCTCATTACAGCAGTGAAGCTCCAGATAATGTTCATTACATTTATTTATTTCACCACTAATAAATATAACTTGTAATTACACTTTATCATCGTTTATCGTTTTTGTTATTTTATGCATTTTCATTTTAGATTTGAAATAAATGCCTATGGAATTAATGTTAGAGCTGAATCAGAACATGAGGCTGGACGTAAGCTGAATAATAAACCCAACAACAACACGAGGATGTCTAGAATAAACTACACTATTCAGTTTCAGAATTTTAAATAAGTTGCTGAAATAAACTCTTAAATGAGCATGCCACAGCACCTCCCAGCAAGAAGGTCCCTGGTTCAAGTTGATGTTTCTGTGTGGAGTTTGCGTGTTCTCCCTGTGTTGGCGTGGGTGTCTCCGTTTGCTCTGGTTTCACCCCCACAGTCCAAACAACTGATCAACTAAACTGACTGTAGTGTATGAGTGTGTGTGAATGTGTGTGTGGATGTTTCCCATTGATGGGTTGCAGCTGGAAGGGCATCTGCTGCGTAAAACGTGCTGGATAAGTCGGCGGTTCATTCCGCTGTGGCGACCCCTGATAAATAAAGGGGCTAAGCTGAAAAGAAAATGAATGAATGAACAAATGAATGACTGAATGAATGAATGACTGAATAAACGATTGAATGAATGAATGAACTAATGAATAAATGAATGAACAAATGACTGAATGAATGAATGAATGGACAAATGACTAACTGAATGAATGAATAAATGAATGAATCAATGAAAAACAAACAAAAGATTGAATGAACGAATGATTGAATGAATGAATGACTGAATGCATGAACGACTGACTGAATGAATGAATGGATGAATGACTGAATGCATGAACGACTGACTGAATGAATGAATGGATGAATGAATGAATGAATGACTGACTGAATAAATGACTGAATGAATGAGTGAATGGACGAATTAATGAATGAACGAATGACTGAATGAATGAATGAACGAATGACTGACTGACTGAATGAATGAATAAATGAATGAATCAATAAACAAACGAATGACAAAATAAAAATAATGAAACGAAATGAGTGAATGAATGAACGAATTACAATGAATGAATGACTGACTGAATGAATGAATGTATGAACAAATGAACAAATGAATGAATGAACATATGACTGAATGACTGAATGAATGAGTGAATGAATGAATAAATGAATGAATCAATAAAAAATGAACAAATGATTGAATAAATGAACGAATGAATGAATGAATGAATGAATGAATGAAAGACTGAATGAATAAATGAAAAAACAAACAAATAAATGAACAAATGACTGAATGAATGACTGAATGAATGAATAACTGAATTAATGAATGACTGAATGAATGAATGAACAAATGAATGAACTAATGAATGAACGAATGACTGAATGAATTAATGAATGTATGAACAAATGAATGAATAAACAAATGACTGAATGAATTAATGAATGTATGAATGAATGAACAAATGACTGAATGAATTAATGAATGTATGAACAAATGAATGAATGAACGAATGACTGAATGACTGAATGAATGAATAAATGAAAGAACGAATGAATGAATAAATGAACGAACAAATGAATGAATGACTAAACGAACGAACAAACAAAAGAACGAACAACCGAATGAGTGAATGAATTAAATAACTTTTTTAATGTGTTTTTTTATGTGTTTATGTTAGAGTTTAATTTAGTTTACTTTATAGATTGATTTTACCTGATAATAAAGTTTAAGTAATACAGTTTTCTTATAATGGAGCGACAGCACGGCTCAGCATGCCACTGATTAATGCTCTGATTGAAATATTGATGACTGATCCTGTAGACCTGAGTCTGCTGCTGGCTGTTTCGGCTTCT
Organism: Danio rerio; assembly: GCF_052040795.2. Taxonomy (NCBI): domain Eukaryota; kingdom Metazoa; phylum Chordata; class Actinopteri; order Cypriniformes; family Danionidae; genus Danio; species Danio rerio. Next base: position 574,582 of record NC_141045.1, read on the forward strand.
GCTGTATGAGTGTTATTAGCTCATGCATCACTCTGGAACTGAACCCGTGACCTTGGCGTTGCACACAGGAATGCAGAACACTTAAATGAGTTGCTGGAGTCAGTCAGGGTAGAAGTGCTCTCTCTCTCCAGAGTGTTCATGGCTCTGTCCCATTGCTGCGACTCCTGTGTGTGTGAAGCGTGTCCGTACGGCTCTCTGAGAGTGTTATATCAGGAGCTCTGCTGAATCTGCTGGACTGTGACCGTTTCTCCGAGAGCTCTTGGACTTTAACCCTGTCTCAGATGAATTATAGTTTGTTCTGTTTTCATAAGCATGAGCTGATGGATGAATAAAGCCTCCGTCGCTGTGACCTGAGCTGGAAACCCTTCATCATCTCTGGAGGATCACTGAAGAACACGAGGAAAGAGAAGTGATGACACGCAGGTATTCAGCAAACTTTCATCAACACATACAACATCTGATAATTACAATACTTATTCATTAACCATCAGGCAAGAGCGTAGAGTCAATAACAATGATCATTATTTCATTTTTCTAGTCATTTTGCTATTTCAGATGCTCCGTCAAGCCAAACACAATAGAAAAAGTCAAAAATATCAGCACACTGCCACGCCAGCTCTCAAGAGACTCATTTAATTAGACAAAGCAGACTAACACACGACAATATAAACTATAAACAACTGACAAAGACCTGGAAAAATATACAAATATACTGTATGTGTTTTGCCAAATCTCAAACATAAAATGCTTATATTGTATTAAAATCATTCATTTTCCTTCAGCTTACTCCCTTATTTATCAGTGGTCGCCACAGTGGAATGAACCGGCAACTATTCCAGCATCTGTTTTACACAGCAGATACCAATCCAGCTGCAACCCAGTATTGGGAAACACCCATACACACTCAGTCACACTCATACACTACGGCCAGTGTAGTTGATCAGTTCCCCTATAGCGCATGTGTTTGGACTGTGGGGGAAACCGGAGCACCCGGAGGAAACCCACGCCAACACGGGGAGAACATGCAAACTCCACACAGAAACAACAACTGACCCAGCTGAGGCTCGAACCAGTGACTTTCTTGCTATGAGGCCACTGTGTGACACCACTGAGCCACCATGCCACCCCTGTTTTTATTTATTTTTGGCTTAGTCCCTTTATTAATCAGGGGTCGCCTCAGCGGAATGCACCGCCAACTATTCAGACAGAAAGAAAATGAATGAGTTAATGCCTGACATATAAAAGTTTTTACAAAGAGGATTTGGTATTTCTATTAAATTTATCACTCAATACATCTGAAAATACCATGTTTTTGGGGAAATATTGTTCTATAAATCTGCTTGAGTCATATATAACTCAATACCTTTAATAAAAATCTCCAGAATATTAATAAATCTAATAAAGTTTGGTGTAAGTTTGCTGATGTAGAGCAAAAAATGAATCTTGTGCAAGCAGACAGCAGACTTAGTTCCTTTAGTAATCTGTGGTCGCCACAGCGGAATGAACCACCAATTAATAAATCTGTTTAATTAAAATGACTTCAGATTTTATGAGTGGCCTGCAACTTACAAATATAACAGCCAAATTTAGTTGGTGCATAACAAAAGACAAAGTTCAAATGCTGCTCATCAGTTATATTTTACTAGCATCATTTATAATCTACTATTCACTCTCGTAGAGTTCATTTCACCACTTTCCGTCCTTCATTTCTAGTGTCTCCAGCATGAATCTGCATCATGATATCAGAATATACCATGCTTTAGGAATAAATTGTCCTATAAGTCAGTTTGAATCATGTATAACACAATAGATTCAGTGTAAATCCTGCAGAATATGGAGATGAATAACAGACCCTGTTTACCTGCTCGTGTCTCATTGTGTTTGGGCTGCTGGACTGATTTCATTACTGTGTGAAACTCAATTTCTCTCATAGATCTTGAAGTTTTCTTGTCGTGTCTGGGAGGAAGTCGAGCCGAGTGGTTTTCCCCCGTCGGCTGTGAGTGCGGCTCTAAGCACGTCGTTTGAGAAACAAATGTAGGTGTCAGGGTTTTATGGAAAGGCGTGCGTGAACACACAGAGTTTTATGAGTCAATCCTGTCGGCCGCGCTACAAAGCAGCCGTGTGAAATGGTTTCGCCCTGGAGGTCAGAGGAAACACACCTGCTGCTGAATCCAATCTGAGGAACCGCGCGCTCGCTTTCTGAGAGTCAGAGACTGAAAACAACAGCAGATCTGATCAGACACACAAACACCACATCACGCATCACCCCCGAGCATCAGCTAATGCAGTAATGCACAGACACTACAGGAGGATCTGCTGTGATGTCAATGTGCTGCATTAAATGCCCAAAACTGATTTAATTTGTAGAAAACACCCTGTATAATTACCTGTTAGTTAACATTTTGTGTGTTTTGTGTTCATTAGCGGTGGTGAATTGCATTTTGAGATGTTGATCTCTGCTTTGTCCACTTTTAATGTTGAAAATTCAACTCTAAAGTGACTTTTATTGACATTTTAGTAATAATATAATGTTTAATAAATAATATCCAGAGGAATAAGTGTGTGAAATAACAGAAAGTGTGCTGCAGTTTATTACAAGGTTTCTGTAGCGTAATATACAACACCAACACACACAATCCAGCACACTATTACACAATAAAAGTCACTTTTTAGATCTTTTCAAGGTTAAAAGTTAATGGAGGAAAGATCAAGATCCCATAATGCAATTTGAAAAGCACAAACAAAGATACAAAAAAGAAAATACGAAAAAAACGCTCATTTATAGATATTTTACAGTGCATATAGCTAAAAGATGTTACTGCACTGATTAATTGCATTTAGAATTGCTTCCTAAATATGCAAATGAGATGTAGCATTATTAAAATACACTGTTATGCATTCATAAATGTATAGAAAGTAAATCTGAGCACTAAATCACATCAGCCGTAATTCTTTTATTGAGATATTGTTATTTAAGATTTTACCGAAGGAATATTTTATACTGGGCAACACGGTTAGTGCTGTGGCCTCACAGCAAGAAGGTCACTGGTTCGAATCCCAGCATTTCTGTGTGGAGTTTGCATGTTCTTCCTGTGTTGGGTTTCCTCCGAGTGCTCCGGTTTCCACACGGTTGTGTGTGTGTGTGTGTGTGTGTGTGTGTGTGTGTGTGTGTGTGTGTGTGTGTGTGTGTGTATGTGTGTGTGTGTGTGTGTGTGTGTGTGTGTGTGAGAATGTGAATGTGTGTATGGGTGTTTCCCAGTACTGGGTTGCAGCTAGAAGGGCATCCGCTGTGTAAAACATGTGCTGGAATAGTTTGTGGTTCATTCCACTGTGGCGACCCCTGATTAATAAAGGGACTAAGCCGAAGAAAAATGAATGAATGAATGATTATTTTATGCTTATTTTTAATCATTAAATAAACCATTAAATACTGTAAACGGACATAAAATGTTCATTTTTGCAATGTTTTAGAAATAAAATGATTTACAGATCAATACATATTATATACAGTTGAAATAAACATTATTCGCGCTCCTGTGAATTTTTCTTTCTTTTTTCAAATTTTTCCCAGATGATGTTGAACAGATTGAGGAAATGTTCACAGTGTTTCCTCTAATGTTTGTTCTTCTGGAGAAAGTCTGATTTGTTTTATTTGGGCTAGAATAAAAGCAGTTTTTAATAGTTTTTAACTCATGTTAAGGTCAATATTATTCACCCCTTCAGCAATATTAGTGTTGGATTGTCTCCAGAATAAACCACTGTTATACAATGACTTGCCTAATTACCCTAACTTTACCCTGATTACCCTAGTGAAGCCTTTACATGTCACTTTAAGCTGAACACTAGTGTCTTGAAGAATATCTAGTCTAATATTATGTGCTGTCATTATGATGAAGAAGAAAATAAATTAGTTAATAGAGATGAGTTATCAACACTGTTATAATTATGTACTGAACATCTCACTGTTAAACAGAAATTGGGGAAAAATATAGAGGAGGGTGAATAATTCAGGAAGCCTAATAACTCTGACTTCAACTGTATAAACCAACCCCTCAGTAAAATTCCTTTAGAGTATACAGATGAACACATGTAGTTTTTCATGAATGTAAGTGCAGCTGAAATGTGGAAACACTTTTTTAATATATGCATTGTAATTTACATTTCAAACACAAGTGTATAAACAAAAGTAATAATAACCCAATAGTGATGTCTCCTGAACACCAGAGTTTAGTTTGTGAGTTTGTTCTCTGACATTGGTCCAGTTTTCTGATGACTTTCAGACTTTGTGGAGTTTGTAAAGTTTCACCTCAGAGGTCCGTCAAATGACTTTCACTCATGCATGCTCACATTGGCAGCGGTGTGACGAGGGAAAGGAGATTAGCTCCATGTTCTTGCAAATGTTTTAATCTTTCTTTGTGTTTCTCTTCACAGAACCGAGGCTTCAACAGTCAGACGTTAAATTCTGGATTACAAACCAGAAGAAAACCTAAGTGTAAGTATATTTTGTGCAAAAAAATATCCCGGATGAGCGCCCGGCTTATAGGCATTTGCATTATTTACTCAATGAATCTCTCCTTTTTGTGGAGCATATGTTAAAAGTGGTGATTTCTGACAAAAATAAAGGTATATTACCTCCTGAAAAACTCCTGCATAAACCTGTTTTCGGCCTTGCAAACCATTCAAAAAGCAATTTTAGCCTGTGTTTAAGCCATATAATCATCACATGTCTTCAAGATGTTTGTACAACTTCTCTGAATTATCTGTTTATTGGTTTTTAAAGATCCCAAGCATTATCATGACAAGCATCTAATCATATCCCGGACGAGCCCCCATTTTATAGTAATTTGTGAAGGTATTTTAAAATGACCTCCAGAAAGACTCTGTAAAAACCAGTATTTGGCCTTGAAAACAATCAAACCATACAGTTTTAGCCAGTGTTTTAGCCGTGTAGTGTTATCATGTCTTCAAGATGTTCATCAACTTCTCTGAATGCTCTGTTTGTTGGTTTTTAAGGATTGTAAGTAATGATCATAAACAGAACCCAGCATTATCATGACAGGCATCTAATCATATCCCGGACGAGCCCCCATTTTATAGTCATTTGATCTATTTATTTGCTGTATCATTTCTTTCTTTTTTTTTTTCAAATTAGTCTTTATATGAGATATAACAAAATCTTGATTTCTGAGGTTATATTAAAATGACTTCCTGAAAACTCCAGTAGTTGACCTTTCAAAAACAAGGAAACTTAGATTTTTATTCAGTGATTTAACCGTATATTGTTAACATGTCTTCATGGTGTTTGTACAGCATTTCTGGATGCTCTGTTTATTGTATTTTAAAGGATTATAAGTCATCATCATAAACCCCTGCATTATCATGACAGGCATCTAATCATATCCCGGACGAGCCCCCATTTTATAGCCATCTGCTGCATTTATTTCTTGAATCATTCCTTTTTTTCCAGATTAGTCTTAACAGAGTTGATAAACTGTTGATTTCTGACATATTTGGCAGTATATTAAAATGACCTCCCGAAAGACTTCATATAAACCAATATTTGGCCTTTCAAAAACCACTCGAGAACAATCAAAGCATAAATTTTAGCCAGTGTTTTAACTGGCTATAGCATAGTATAGTATAGTATAGTATAGTATAGTATGTACAGTATGGTATAGTATCGTATAGTAAAGAATATCAAGGTGATTGTACAACTTCTACAACTTGTAGAACTCTGTTATTTAAAGACAACAAATAACATGATAAGCATTTAATCATATCTCGGACGAGTCCCCATTTTATAGTCATTTGTGCAATTTTTGGCCATATTCCTCTTTTTTTCTTTCAAATAAACCTTAATAGAGGAGATAAACTGTTGATTTCTGACAAAAATCTAACAAAATTACCTACTGAAAACTGGATTAGCTGGATTTTAGCCGGATATTGTTATCATGTCTAAAGCTGTTTGTACATCCTCTCTGAATGCTCTGTTTATAAGTGTTTAAACCCTGTAAATAAGTTCATATCATTAACATACACCCCAGCATCTTCATAACAGGCATCTAAGTTTTATCCCGGACGAGCCCCCTTTTATAGTAATTAGTGGCCTTTATTTGTTGAATAATTCTTATTTTTCTTTAATTAATCTGAAGAGATGTAATAAAATGTTGATTTCTGACAAATATGAAAGTATGTTAAAATTACCTCCTGAAAAACTCTGTGTAAAGCAGTATCTGACCTTCTAAACCACTCGAAACCATAGATTTTTAGTCAGTGATTTAACTGTATAATGGTAAAATGTCTTCATGGTGTTTGTACAATATTTCTGAATGCTCCATTTATTGTTTTTTAAGGATTGTAAGTCATCATCATAAACCCCTGCATTATCATGACAGGCATCTAATCATATCCCGGACGAGCCCCCATTTTATAGTCATTTGCTGCATTTATTTCTTGAATCATTCCTTTTTTTCCAGATTAGTCTTAAGAGAGTTGATAAACTGTTGATTTCTGACATATATGGGAGTATATTAAAATGACCTCCTGAAAGACTCAATATAAACCAATATTTGGCCTTTCAAAAACCACTCGAGAACAATCAAAGCATACATTTTAGCCAGTGTTTTAACTGGCTAAAGTATAGTATAGTATAGTATAGTATAGTATAGTATAGTATAGTATAGTATAGCATGGTAAGTATGTTATGTTAACATGTCTTCAAGGAGACTGTACAACTTTTACATTTTGTACAACTGTTATTTGTTATTTAAAGAAAACAAATAACATAAGCATCAAATCACATCCCGGACGAGCCCCCATTTTATTGTCATTTGTGCAATTTTTGGCCATATTCTTCTTTTTTTCTCTCAAATAAACCTTAATAGAGGTGATAAACTGTTGATTTCTGGCAAATATGAAGGTCTAACAGAATTACCTTCTGACTACAGTGTAAACCAGTGTCTGCTCCCCAGAACAAGCTGAAGATGATCAAATTAGCTGGATTTTATATTGTTATCATGTCTAAAGCTGTTTGTGCATCCTCTCTGAATGCTCTGTTAATAAGTGTTTAAACCCTGTGAATAAGTTCTCATCATTAACATGAGCCTCAGCATCCTCCTGATAACCATCATCACATTGGCATCTCATATTTTACTTGTTTTTGTTGTGAATAAAGTGATGAATAATTCAGATTCTCTGCGGTGTATCTGCGGGTGATGGAACATTTCGCTTGGAGTCGTTGCTCTGCAAATATTTTGAGATGATGAACTTTTGAGGAACTTCCGTCTCGGGAGCTCCGTGCGGCTCGCAGGGGTTTATTTATTCATGTGTAGTCTTTGAGTCCAAATCTCACATGTACAGGAAACTTTTTAAATACTGGATTAAACAGGGACAAAAGTCGCAAGTTCATCTGCAAACAGAGAATGAATAACTGCAGATCTTGACTTCATTTCATGCTGGCTTTCAGAAGTGTAAATGTTTAATTAAATATTAAAACAGACATATTTACAGTCTGCATAAATGTTTTATGTTTTGTGTTGCAGCTAAGTCAACAGGTTTTTTATGGCTCGTCTAGTCTGATGAAGCAATAATGTGGCTCGGCTTTATTCACAAACTCAAATTGTTCAAAAATATGCACTTTGGTGCAGACGCTGATATTCACATGGAAGACAGTAAGATAAAACTTGAACACTTGTGATGTAAGTTAATGAAAAACAAAATAGCAGACCATTTTCAGCACATTAAACAAGATGAAGATCAGTTTTGATCTCTGATAATATTTGTCACATTATATTTCAATGTTTTATGACCAAAACTGTGGATTGCAATGCAGTACAATGGTAAGTGTACAAATAAATCTTGTTATAGAGACCTCCACCACTGAGAAACAGAGAAAATAAAGGTTCTGGAAATCTTTCTGAAAAGCCAGATGATCATGTTTAAAGCTCACATTTGAACATGATTTTTTATAAAAAACTTATATGTAAAATCATGTGAAATCCAGTTAGTCTGCAGATTCTGTCTGGCTCTAATCATCAATAACAAAATAACAGTTACAGTAACTAAAGAAAAGAGGTCCCGCTTGTTAACTAAAGAATCTTATGATTGCTTTTAAAGTGCCTAAATATTTTCATTTTTATGTAAAGTAAATACTTTTAATTTGCCTTTCATGGGGATTAGAAATAGTATTGAGTTAAGGTAATAAAACTGTTACATTTCAGACACGGTAATTAGAAAAGTAATTTAAACACAGTTTTATTGATGTAATTAGTAATTAAATGCTTTTTACATGTTACAATCAATAGTAAAGGTTATTCTTATGTTTTTTAAAATCTGTAAAAAAGACAAATCAACCCAGGCTCATTCTGAAAACGTAGTCCAGTGGACATTTCGTGAAATACGTCCCGAGAGGTACGTATTTGTGCAGTTTTTGTTTTCGCGAACCCGGGAGAGGCCGCTGTGTGCGCTTTTTCATATCTCGAACGTCTCTCGTGAGTACCGTTCGCACCTGTGCTGTTCTTGCGTGAACCCACCAGAGGCCGCTGTCTGACTGACCGAATGATTTACTGTGCGACCAGCCAATCGGCTGACCCACCCTCCTCCTTCCCTGAACCCAACCAGTTTTACAGATTGACCCGCTCACTTCTCTAAACCCGAGCAACAATTTAGAAAAGCCGTCTAGGAAAAGAAAAGTCTTTTTTTCACCAAGTTTTCGGATTTCACCACGTTCTCACCCTGTTATTCACTCGTTCTCTTGATTTTTCGGATTCTGTTTTTGTCTTACCTGATTTCTGGAATAGCTCTTCCCCAGCCTCGAACCCGGTCACTATTGTCAGCTCCTCCTCTCTGCATCTGAAGTCTGCCAACGCACACGATGAGCTAATTGGACAAACTGATTGCGGTAGGAAAGCCCTCCCTACGGAGGTAAGCGGTCAGCCGGTAAGCACGAAAGGGAACGGCGTCACACCGCCCCGTATCGCTTAAAAAAATGAAATGCAGCCGTACACACCTCCTGGGACATATTTTGTGGTCTCCAGAAACTCCGTTTTCAGAATGAGCCTGGGTTGCTTTATTCATCAGGGGTCGCCACAGTGGAATGAACCGCCAACTATTCCAGCATATGTTTTACACAGCGGATGCTCTTCCAGCTGCAAGCCAGTACTGGGGAAACACCCATGAATACTCATACACAGAAACACCAACTGACCCAGCCGTGACTCGAACCAGAGACCTGAGTGCTGTGAGGCCACAGTGCGAGACCACTGAGCCACCGTGCGGCTGGATCTTTCTACAGTTAGACTTGAAGATCTTTCACTTGTGTTTATTTGTTTAAAACTACTACGGTGTCGAGTCCACCTGCTGGCTCTCTCATCTGTTCAGTCTGAGCGTCTGTGATAAAGAAAACGCTGACCATGTGAACAGCGCAAACCGCTGGAGCTGAACACACACACACACACACACACACACACACACACACACACACACACACACACACACACACACACACACACACACAGGTCTGTTTCCTGCTGTGTAATTAAAGCAGATGAACTGGAGAACAGTACTGCGCTCTCTGACTCTCTGGATCATTTGTGTCGCTTGGAGAGACTCAGTCAGAGGCTGATTCATGAGCACTGCTACATACTAGCCATTAGTGTGTGTGTGTGTGGGGTTTTGTGTCTGAGAAAGAGAGAGTGTGTTTTTTATTGTGTATGTGTGTGTGTTGTTGTTGTAGTAAGAGTGTGAATGATTTTGTGTGTCTATTTGTATTTTTGTATAAGAGAGTGTGTGTCTGTGTGTGTAATCAGGGTGTGTATGTGTGTCGTTTTGTGTCTGAGAAAGAGTGTGTTTTTGTGTGTGTGTGTGTGTGTGTGTGTGTGTGTGTGTGTGTGTGTGTGTGTGTGTGTGTGTGTGTGTGTGTGTGTGTGTGTGTGTGTGTGTGTTTGTGTGTATTCGCGTCACATGATCATCAGGTAGAATGCCTCATCTCGTTCCTCAGAGCAGTGTTCAGTGTTCTTGTGGTCTTCAGAGGTGTTGTGCTGAGATCTCCATGAGACAGTGAGTGTGTTCTCTGTGTTCATGCAATAGTGAAGCAGCCCATTATTCCTCAGCCATTGAGGAAAGTGTTTTGTTGGTTGTTTTCCTCAGAGACGGTGTAACCTGCTGACTCCGTCATAAACACACACACACACACACACACACACACACACACACACACACGCCGGTTTCAGCTCGTCTGATGGAGCCTGTGAAGCGTCTGATGTTTTCAGCTCGTGTGTGTGTGTGTGTGTGTGTGTGCGTGTGTGTGTGTGTGTGACCTACATGTTTGAGCTTTTCTTTTTAGTGTGTTGTTAACATTTTGTTTAAGCACGTGTGTGTGTGTGTGTGTGTGTGCGTGCGTGTGTGCGTGCGTGCGTGTGTGTGTGCGTGTGTCTGTCTGTCTGTGTGTGTGTGCGTGTGTGCGTGTGCGTGTGTGTGTGTGTGTGTGTCTGTCTGTGTGTGTGTGTGTGTGTGCGTGTGTGCGTGCGTGTGCGCGCATGTTTTTGTGGAATATCAAGACACATATTCGGAAATAAAGGTTCAAAATCTGTCACTGTGATGGTGCTGTACACGTCTGTACCGTACAGCCGGACATTAGTATCTTTAGGGTACACTTTTATACCTTTAGTGTATTATGAATTATATGTTTCACGCATTAATATACCTTTAAAGTCTTGTTAAGAAGGGAGCTGTACTCTTTGAACAGATCTGCCCCAATGACAGATGTTGCAGCTTCATTTCTGAGAGTGTGTGATGTCATGAGCAGGACCAGACGGAATCTGTGGACGTTTTTTGCTATTTCTGCTGAGAATTTTGGTAAAAATCTGCAGATTTCTGGGGAATTATTTTGGGAGTATCATAACTAAATATGGGGGGAGTGGGGATCACACCTGCTGTGACAGACTGATGATGTTGTGTGTGTGTGTGTGTGTGTGTGTGTGTGTGTGTGTGTGTGTGTGTGTGTGTGTGTGTGATTCATTACTACACCTCAGCCCAAACCCCTGTCCTTCATGCACTGCTGGGATTTTGCATATTGTGTATTATATCATGTGTTCTCACACCCTAAACCCTCCAAACACACGTTTAAGTGTTCAAACACAGCATAGAAATGCTTTCCTTTCTCAGAGTTTCTGTCTTGTGTCTAGTCCAAATATCCACAAACTCTTGAAACAGTCGGCATTTTCTAGACAAGCACAATATAGTGTTGTTTGCAGAAATAATGAGTCAAAATGAAGAGAGTTTCTCCTTAAAACCAGCTGAATAATCTGACTATGAGGTCAGTAAAATGAGCAGATTGTTAAAGTAAAAAGTAGATTATTCTGCTTCCCCATAGTCAGATTATTCTGCCAGTTTAAAGTATTTATTTTTGACTCGTTATTTCTGTAAACGAGACTCTATGCTTTGCTTTTTTTAGAAAATGCTTCTTGATTTGAGAGGTTTTAGCTGATATTCTGATTACACACACCAAACTATCCAGATTAATTAAAGTTAATAATCCAATTACATAAACCAATCTTTACCTCTTTAATCCTATATATATATTCTGATTATACACACCAAACCTTACAAACGGATGATTATATATAGTTTAACTACATTAGCCAAAGATGACCTTTCATCAACACTTAATCTCAGTTTTACTCTTCATTCTGATTGTCACACATCAAACTTTAGTAGATTTATTTTTATTTATGTTTATCTTTGATCATTTAATTCACTCGATATTAAGAACAACATAAAAACACAGTGTACATCTATTTTTCCAGCATGATTTTTATTTTTCCACACTCATTCTGAAAGCGTAGCTCTGTATCCGTTTCTGGAGATGGTGAATTATGTACCCAGAGCTGCATATGGCTGCATTTAGTCTGTAAAATGAACGCTATGGGGTGATATGATGATATTCTTTTCATGCTTAATCGATTACCCTCGTGTGGATGGCTTTACTGATGTTGCCAGTTTGTCCAGTGGCTCATTATGTACGTCGACAGACTTGAGACGCAGAGAGGAGCTGACCATGATGAAGAAGTTTGAGTCCTGTTAAGAACGCTTCCAGACAGCAGGTAAGACAATAACAGAAGCCCAAAAGTAAAAATAAACAAGTAAATAACAGGGTGAGAATGTGGAAAAATCTCAAAATGTGGCCGTTTCTTTTTCTGGATTGCTTTTGAAGACACTATTGGTTGGGTTTAGGAAAGGAGATGAGCTCGAGTCAATCGGTGGTTTTTAAACACTGTCGGTTGGGTGTAGGGAAGGGAATTAGTCGGTCAGTCAGTCGACAGCAGCCTCTGGTAGATTTACATGAGAACAGCAGGCCTGAATGGCACTTGAGAGAAGTTTGAGATCTGTAAAAGTGTACACAGCGCCCTCTGGTGGATTCACATAAACAAAACTGCAAAACAATGTAGCTCCTGTATTTGGCGCTCTCCAGAAATGTGTACAGGGGTACATAATCAGAATGAGCCTGGGTTCATTTTTCTTCCATCTGTTTCAGTATTTTTCAGTGATAAATAACTTTATTTTAAGTGAAGTTTATTTATAATGTAGAGAGGATCATGTGCTTATGATTGCTTGCAGTCGGTCCTGCATTATTCAATTCATGATTGACCAATCAGATGATTTCTAAGCCACTATAAACACCCTCAGCTCCATATCACAGCCATCTTCAACTTGAAGAATCCCCCCTTCCACCCCTACTCCTCCTCCTTTCCTAGATGGGCGGCACGGTGGCTCAGTGGTTAGCACTGTTGCCTCACAGCAAGAATGTCACTGGTTCTAGTCCTTATAAAGCCAGCCAATGTTTCTGTGTGGAGTTTACATGTTCTCCCCGTGCTCACATGAGTTTCCCCCGGGTTCCCCGGTTTCCTCCCACCGTCCAAAAACATGCAGCTTAAGTTAATCGACTAATCCACATCAGCACATAGACATGCTGCTAGTCAGTAGTTATCTGTTAAGAGCGATCACTATCTGTTCACTAACTACTACAGCAGCGGAGTTCTCCACATCTACCTGAGCTCAAACTCCCCTCTTACCTGCAAATGGGAGGGAGCCCCGGACTCGACGATCTTATGAGCTCAGGGCTCTCTCCCGGGACAGCATGATGAACACGCTTTATAATCAATCATCAGCTGAGGGTCAACTCTTGAAATACTCTAATATGTCAGAAGAAATCCACTTTATCAAGTGTTCATATTTCTGTTGGTAATATGTTTGCACATTTGCACATATTTAATTAAATTAATAACCAAATTGGTTAGTAAAAAACACTTCAGACAGGCTGTAATACAGCGCAGTTGACTTAAATGCTCAGTGATTGATTAAGCAATGAAACAGTGATATTGATCAGCTGGAATGTTCACCTGAGCTGCCTCATCGTAAGTGTTACACTTTACAGCAGATTTATTATTTCGTATTTTTATCTCATGGTTTTTATGACAGCCGGGTTAGCTCCAGCACATTATCTTGTCTGGGTTTACTTGTACGGTGCATTAGTGTCATCGCTCCTTTACTGCGAGTGCAGATTTATATGATCAGCCAGAATAATGAACTCAATCACTTAGTGCTGCTGCTGCTGTGCATGGAGATAATGCTCGTGTTTCAGGCATTCTGTAATGTACGTATGGCTGCGTGTGTGTGTGTTTGTGAAGTCTCTGCGGGTTGCTTGCTTGTCGGTGACCTACTTTGCTTTTTGCATTTTATGTTCAAAAGCTTCTGATCAATCCCACTGTGAGCTGTGAATCCCTGAACAGTGATAACAGTTTAAGACTGAAAACCACTCAAGATCTCCACTACAGCACACTGTATGTGCATTCTGACCTCTGTGTGTGTGTGTGTGTGTGTGTGTGTGTGTGTGTGTGTGTGTGCACGTTTTTGTGCATATTAGGACACATATGTATATAATATTACGTATATAACACAGATATTACAGGTGAATGTGAATTATGAGGACATTGCTGATGTCACCATTTCATTTCTAATAAAGTAAAACTGCACAGTTTACTGTAGGGATACGGTTCAGTATGGTGATGCAGTTTAAACAGTATAAAATAATGGAAACCTATGTAATGTACCCACAATTCACAAAAACAAACCCGTGTATGTGTATATATGTGTATGTGTGTGTGTGACTGACACAAAAGAGTCTCATTGTTTCAGCAGTGATGCTCATAGGCTCCTCCCACCGCTGTAGCCACACCCCCTTCATGCATATGCGTTATTATTCATAGGCTGAGCTGCTGAAGGGGGCGTGTCCTAAGAGAGAGCTAGGAGAGAGACTCGCACAGACACACACACAGAGAAACACCGCTCGCTCACCTCCAGTCTCCGCTCCTCCAGCGGCTCTGTCGGGTCCCTCACGCCGATGAGAGTCGCTCCTGCAGCGGGTGCTGATCCGCGAGCGCCGCGGGGAGAAGCAGAGGATGGGCTGCAATCTGTGTAGCCTTCAGAAGAGAGAAGAGCATTACAAACTCCTGTACGAGATAGCACAGGTGAGACACACACACACCTGACATCACAACTAACTGACTGGGCTTCTGATACTGTGGTAATGTGATGTTTGCTGTGAGAGATGCTGTTATACATCATATATAATGCATGTGTTTATGCATGTTCCCTATATAAATTCATAGATCTGAGCATGGTTGCATGGTCTTACAGTGATTTACATGATAATTGGAAGTATTGTTCGTCATGTAATACTATAGTTGCTGGAATAGTGCCTTTATTGACTTTAATATTAATGATGTATTTATTACGTAAAAACAGTATCTCGGTTTTACAATTGTTTTAATATCATATGTTCAAGGTTTTTTGATTGTTTTAATTGTTATATCATTCATTGTGGTGCTTTTTTCAATAATAATTGTTTTATTATGGTGTTTATTTGGCAGTAATTCTTTGGTTTGACCTTAAAAAATTTTTTAGTGATTGTTTTGGGTGATTTTTGTCCCATAATACTGTAATTGAAATATTAGTGCATTGCTTTTACAGTGGATATTACTTATAATGCATAGTTTTAACATCATATCACAGTTTTGCATTGCTTTCACCTTTGTGTTTCATCCATTGGTCTTTAAACTGGTGTTTTTTGTAAATATTATTTATTTTACCTGCCTAATTTCATATTTTGGACTGAATTATATCATTTTAGCAATGCATTTGCATCAGTGATTGGTTTTCCTCATAATACCAAGCATTTTGTCTGACTATTTTACCAATCTGAGACTTGTTTTAAATGCTATATGACTGTGTGTCAGTATTATAGTCTAAACTGTCTTTGACACGTTTCCATAGTTTAGTTTGTTGGACCACCAGTAGCAGAAACAGGCAGATAATAATCATTTACTGTCATTGACAATGAGTGGGGAGTGCAGTGCTGTAGCATTATCAGAGCTGTGGCATTACAGTCTGAGTGAACACACACACACACACACACACACGTGGAGCCGCTGATGTTCTTAGTGATTATGGTTATTGTTGTGTGTGTGTGTGTGTGTGTGTGTGTAAAAGCAACTCTACATAAGGGCTGATTGTGATGAAGATGATGGAGGATCTGATGAGGGTTTCATCAGCTCTGAGGAGCTGTGATGGGCTCTGATACACACACACACATATAACTTATGCACAAACACTTACGCATACACACAGACACCCACATAGACACACAAACAATCACTTACGCATACACACAGACACCCACATAGACACACAAACAATCACTTACGCATACAAACGCACACACATAAACAAACAGCAATCACTTATGCACACACACACAACTTTCAAACATTTCATACACACTCACACACAATGCACAATCAGTAACACAGACATACACACATGCACACTAAATTGCACACTATGACGCACACACACAAACACACGCACACTTTCACAATCATACACAAAACCGCACACTATTGCACACACAAACATGCACACACACACACACATTTGTACAAAATGACACACTCGCACATGCACACACACACACACAGTAGCATTCACACACATGCATGCACACAGTCACACTCATTTTCACATGCTTGTACAAAAACACACACTACGCATCAAACAGAATTACACAGTTAAACACGCACACAACACACACACTCACACACTCGTAGACACACAAAATTACACACTCTTAGAGATGGTCATATATTCTCTCTCTGCCACACACACACACAAACACACACACACAAACACACACACACTCATTAGTGCTCATATTTAGTGACTCTGGTTCCTCATAAAGCTGATCGCTCCGCTGTGTGTGTGCGTGTGCGTGTGTGTGCGTGTGTGTGTGCGTGTGTGCGTGTGTGCGTGTGTGTGTGTGCGTGTGTGCGTGTGTGTGTGTGTGTGTGTGTGTGACAGCAGTTTCCCTCAGTTAATTGCTGCCGTTGTTCAGTGAGGAGCAGTTTTGAGGAATGTCCTCCAGATGATGAGTGTAATCAGAGGTGTGCAGATGATGAGCTCCAGTAGATCACGCCGCTCATTCCAGCGTCACTGAAACACTAAACGAACAGCAGAATTAAAGATGATGTCTGGAGTTCATTCAGTCCTGCTGGAAACTGTTATACGAGTGGGTCATTCAGCACAATTACATGAACACCAATACACTGATTTTAATATGACTAAGACAATACAGCCATATCACCCTCAGCACAAGACTGTTACTAAGCTAAGCAGGGCTGAGTGTGGTCAGTGTCTGGATGGGAGAGCACATGGGAGCACTAGGCTGCTGTTAGCAGTGGTGTTAGTGAGGCCAGCAGGGGGCGCTCAACCTGTGGTCTGTGCGAGTCCTAATGCCCCAGTATAGTGAAGGGGACTCTGTACTGTCTTTCAGATGAGACGTTAAACTGAGCTCCTGACTCTCTGTGTTCATTAATAACCCCATGGCACTTCTGCTAAAGAGTAGGGGTGTAACCCTGGTGTCCTGGCCAAACTCCCTCCATCAGCTCTTACCCATCATGGCCTCAAAATCATCCCCATCCACTGACTTGGCTCCATCACTGTCTCTCCACTCCACCTATAGCTGGTGTGGTGGCTCTGTTGTCCTGTGGCTGCCGGAGCATCATCCAAGTGGAGCTGCACACTGCTGGTGGAGTGGAGAGACCCCCCTCATAATAGTGAAGCGCTTGTATAAATACACATTACTTACTTACTATGAAGAGTCGAACATGTAAACAGATTTTTGATGTTTTCAATCCAGCTGAAGTCAACAGTAATGTGATTCAGACATGTGGAGTATTCCTATTTCAGTTTAAGTGCAGCACAGACGTGTAAACAACACAATCAAACTATTACAGATGATTAATTCATCATAATAACTACAGAATAAAGCGCTACAGGTTTAATGTATAAGTCTGAAAGGTCTGTTGTGTGATAACCACCGGCTGGATGGACATAATGCTGATTATTACACGACTACTGAGCACTAGACTAAACTATTAGACACTAAACACTGATCTGATGTTGTGCTTGGCCAATCAGAATCAAGTATTCCAGAGAGATGTGTAATACACTGCATTAATGGATTATATTTTGAATTTATTATGTTGTCTCGTGGCATACTGTGGCCTCACAGTGAGAAGGTCTCTGGATTTTTAGTCTCGGCTGGGTCACTTGGTTTTTCTGTGTGGAGTTTGCATGTTCTCCCCGTGTTGGTGTGGGTTTCCTCCGGGTGCTCCGGTTTCCCCCACAGTCCAAACACATGCGCTATAGGGGAACTGATCAACTACACTGGCTGTAGTGTATGAGTGTGTGAATGAGTGTGTACCCTGTAATGGGTTTCAGCTAAAAGGGCATCCGCTGTGTAAAACATATGCTGGATAAGTTGGCGGTTCATTCCGCTGTGGCGACCCCTGATATATAAGGCACTAAGCTGAAGCAAATGGATGAATGTTTTCTGGAGTGTGTGTTATCGTTTTTCTCCATCATGTTGTGTGTGTGATGCTCAGATCTGCTGTTCAGGGTGTATCTTCTCATTGCTGATGCTCTGATCTCTTGTGTGTGTGTGTGTGTGTGTGTGTGTGTGTGTGTGTGTGTGTGTGTGTGTGTGATGTGTGTGTGTGTGTGTGTAGCAGGTGTTCATGCAGAGCTGAAAGTGTGTCAGTGTGTCGCCTGCATCACTCACTTCAGTTCTTCAACACTGACTGTCAAATAAATCATTATTTTCTTGACTGTAAAATGTTTTGATTGAAATGTTCAGCTTTAAAATTAATTACATAGAGGAATATGGTAAAATAGGGGGCAGCAGGATGATGCAGTGGTGTCGCACTGTGGTTTCACATCGAGAAGGTCACTGGTTTGAGTCCCGGCTGGGTCAGTGTGTGTTTCTGTGTGGAGTTTGCATGTTCTCCCCGTGTTGGTGTGGGTTTCCTCCAGGTGCTCCGGTTTTGATCAACTAAACTGGCCGTGGTTTATGAGTGAGTGTGTGTGAGGATGTCTCTCTCTCTCTTACTTTTTAATATATTGAAGTATTTTATTAACTGGTATTATTATTATTAATTTAATGAATATGTTTTGTTATGGGGTCGACACTAGCTCAGTGGTTAGCACTGTGGAATAGTTGGTGGTTCATTCCGCTGTGGTTACCCCTGATGAATAAAGAGACTAAGCCGAAGGAAAATGAATGAATGAATGAATCAATCAATAACTGACAGGGTAAAGCATCACTATTAGACTATAACTATATGAAGATCACTCTAAGACAGTTACTGAAGGATTTCTTGAACAATCGCAGGTCTATGGAGACACCTGAACGACATTATGGGAATTACAGACCATCAGCAGACAATTAAACACACACTCAGTGAGCGAGACGGAGATGACAGCGGTGTTCAGTGGAGTGTTTCACACACATCTGCAGAGAGACTAATGAGAGCAGAAAACACTGCATACACTCACACACTCGCACGCTCTGCTCATTACTGACGCGTCTTTCTGAGGTATTTAAATATATGCAAATGAGCAGAGGCCGGCGTCACCTGTCTACATCACAGGACAATCCCAGAATGCACCGCGGTGCACTTTATGAGGGAGGTCAGTATAATGGCTGCAGTCTCTGTCTGTTAGCGTTCCCATTCATCTCAATGGCGGAGCTGGAATTACATCAAGACGTCTTAAAGGAACAGCAGCAGGAAACAGCAGAGAGAGACGGAGATGAGTTATTCATCATTTAATTACAGTCATGACTAACTCACTATCATTGGTCTAAACAAACAAAACAATCATTCATTCATTTCCTTCAGCTGAGTCCCTTTATTCATCAGGGGTCACCACAGCATAATGAACCGACAACTATTCCAGCATATGTTTTACAGAGCGGATGCCCTTCCAGCTGCAACCCAGTACTGGGAAACACCCAAACACACTCATTCTCTCACACACACGCACTCATACACTACGGCCAGTTTAGTTCATAGTTTGAGTCTCTTTATGATGGTGTTGATCATTAATGATGGACTCTTCTGAGATGAGTGTGTGTGTGTGTGTGTGTGTGTGTGTTCAGTGTTTGTGTGGTTGAATGAACTAGAGCTCTTCATGAAGTGTGTGTGTTTGTGAACGTGTGGACAGATAGGAGCATCTGTGTGTGTGTGTGATAAATGAGTTTCATCACCGTCGGCAGGTTTGTGTGTGTGTGTGTGCGTGTTTCTGTGAGGATAATTGCATGTGTGTGTCTTTGAATGGGTATGTGTGTGCGTATGAGTGTATCTGTTTGCTGTGCCTATATAAAAAGCCTGTGTGTGCATGTCTATCTGTGTATATATATAAATGAGTGTTTATGTGTGTGTGCGCATGTGTGTATGAGTGTTTGTGTGATTCTGTGTGTGTGTATATATATTTAAGTGTATATGTCTCTCTCTCTCTCTCTGTGTGTGTGTGTGTGTGTGTGCGTGTGCGTGCGTGTGTGTGCTTGTGTGTGCGTGTGTGTGCGTGTGTGTGTGTGTGTGTGTGTGTGTGTGTGTGTGTCCTGAGGCCTGTGACCCTCTCCTCTCCTCTACAAATGTCTCTCTCTGACTGATGGTCCTCAAACTGCGGCTGAACTGAACAAAGAGCAGAAAAATGAGCCGGTTGATGGATCACATGTTCAGAGACGCCAGATTACCTGCACACACTCACACACACACACATGAAGAGAGAGAGAGAGAGAGAGAGAGAGAGAGAGAGAGAGAGGGGTGTTCTGTTCTGGAAGGAGGGCCTCAGGTTTCAGAATAGCCAGCATTGCATTAGTCATGTAGTGTGAGGAGGTGAAATATGGTCAAATACCAAATACGCTGCAGACAGGAGCAGAGAGAGTAAATGTGCTGGAAATAAAGCGTTCATCTGCTGCTGCTGAGGAACAACGGCATGTAAATGGTGTAAAACAGCAGAGTTTGTTCATTGTGGAGGCTTTATGAGGTGAAATAAGAGTGAGGGAGTCTCTGAGGAGAGCAGGAGAGCTGACGCTGATCATCTCTGCCTCATTCAGGAAGGAAAATAAAAGAGGAATAAAGACTAATCCCATCACACTTACATAAGCAGACCTCGCTTAATAATGCGTGTGTGTGTGTGTGACAGCTGGCTGAAATGATGTCCAATATTAAGATTTCTCTTCTGGAAATTTATGCAAATGAGGGCAAATTTAATTAGACATGTCTCTTTCAGAAAGTCCTACAGGTTCAGATCAGTGTGTAATTTGATTGACAGGTGTTGCGTGTCATTATCAGCGATCTGACAGGTGCCACGTGTTGTCGTCAGTGATTTGATTGACAGGTGTTGAGTATTGCCAGCAGTGATTTGATTGACAGGTGTCGTGTTTTGTCATCTATGATTTGATTGACAGGTGTCGTGTATCGTCATCAATGATGTGATTGACAGGTGTCATGTTTCATCATCAGTAATTTGATTGATAGATGTTGGGTATCTTCATCAGTGATTTTTTTCACAGGTGTTATGTTTCGTCATTAGTAATTTGATTGACAGGTGTCATGTTTTGTCACAAGTGATTTGATTGACAGATGTCACATGTTGTCATCTGAGATTTGATTGACTGGTGTCATGTATCGTCAACAATAATTTGATTGACTGGTGTTGTGTCATCATCAGTAATTTGACAGGTGTTGCGTATCGTCATTAGGGATTTGATTGACAGGTGTCGCATGTTGTCATCAGTGATTTGATTGACAGCTGTCAAGTGTCATCATCAGTGATTTGATTGACAGGTGTAGCATGTCATCATCAGTAACTTGATTGACAGGTGTCGCGTATCGTCATTAGTGAATTGATTGACAGGTGTCGCGTATCGTCATCAGTTATTTGATTGACAGATGTTGCGTATTGTCTCTTATAAACCTGCCAATCACAGAATTTATGGGCGGGGCTATCTGTTTGATTGACATTTGAGAAACTGAAAACATGCCTTATTGAGTCACACTGCTGGGTGTGTGTGTGGATGTGTGTGTGTATGTGTGTGTGGGGGGTTGTTGTGTGTAAAAAAGTGTGCATGCATGTGTTGTTTGTCCATCCTTGGATTTGTGTGTGTGTGTGTGTGCCAGCATGTGTGTGTGATTGATAAGAGATGAGAGCATCCTATATTGTTCATTGTGTAAGACCATCAAGCAGATGGTGTGTGTGTGTGTGTGTGTGTGTGTGTGTGCGTGTGTGTGCTCTGACATTTCCTCAGTATAGTGTTTTCTGTGTTGTGACGTGTGTGTGTGTGTGTGTGTGTATGTGTTGGTCTCAGTCTCTGTGCTGGTCCTGATAAGACTCTCAGGGACAGAGGGCATGATGGGACGCTCCGTTCGCTTTAGAGGAGGATCAGGGAGGAAAAACAGAAGAAGATCTCAGTTATTCAGTGTGTGTGTGTGTGTGTGTGTGTGCGCAGATGATCTGAGCAGAGCATCACCTCTGTTTGTAACACACACACAGAGCTGTCAGTGATCAAACTCTCGTCTGATTGATGGATTATTAATAATCATCAGTCTCCTCCCTCCTCTCAGCCCCGCCCACAGGATGAGGAAACACAAACCCAGCTGTCAATCACAGCAATGACTGACAGCCGGCATCACCCTACAGGATATTAATAACTGTGTTTCTGTGGTGATTTATTCATCAGCAGATCAGATAAACCCTCACATTATGACTGGAGTCGCTTCTGATTGGTGTGTTTATGCCTCATGAATAATTCATCCATTACTGTATTCCTGCATAAATTAGCTGATTCACATTTCTGATTGGCAGAGAAGCGTGTGATTGATAAAGATATATTAACATTTAATGTAAGTAATTACGAAAATAGGAGTTTTAAAAGGCAGGCTTGTGTTTGAACTGTTCATAAATCTGAAGATGATATTATAAAAACTAAAACTAACATGCTAAGGAAGAGTCATTTTGACAATTATATCAACATTTAAAGAAGGAAAACTGCAATAAAAGCTGGATTAGAGAAAACCTTACAATCATATTCATTCATTCATTTTCCTTCAGCTGAGTCCCTTTATTAATCAGGGGTCACCACAGTGGAATGAACCACCTACTATTCAAGCATATGTTTTACACAACAGATAACTGGTAACCAGTACTGGGAAACACCCATACATACTCATTCACACACTCATACACTATGGTCAGTGTAGTTGATCAGTTCCCCTATAGCGCATGTGTTTGGACTGTGGAGGAAACCAGAGCACGCCAACACGGGGAGAACATGCAAACTCCACACAGAAATGCCAGCTGAGACTCGAACCAGAGACCTGAGTGCTGTGAGGTGAGAGTGCTAACCACTGTGCCATGGTGCTGCCTATCATAATTTTTAATAATCCAAACAAAACTAATGAAATTAAATAATAAAATAATTTGATAAAACAGTTGATAAAAACAAAAGTAAGCAAAATAATGAAATCACTAAAACTAAATTTAAATAAAGTATATTTTAACATTTAAATATAGTGTAGATTTAATTACATATTTAATATAATGCTCCAAATTATTCATTCATTCATTCATTCATTCATTCATCTTCTTTTCGGCTTAGTCCTTTTATTAATCTGGGGTCACCACAGCGGAATGAACTGCCAACTATTGCAGTATATGTTTTACGCAGCGGATGCCCTATACACATATATATATATGTGTGTGTGTGTGTGTGTGTGTGTGTGTGTGTGTGTGTGTGTGTGTGTGTGTGTGTGTGTGTGTGTGTGTGTTGGTGTGTGTGTTGGTGTGTGTGTTGGTGTGTGTGTTGGTGTGTGTGCTTTGATGCTGTTGATTGTTCTGCTGATGCAGGAATGATCTTCATTGTCCTCCTCTGGGATGAATCCTCCATCTGCTCTGCTTTCTCTGTGTTCATCACTGAGCTAAAACTGCAGATCACACACACACACACACACACACACACACACACACGGGAAGAGCTGTGCTGTGATATTAAACTTTTATTTTGTGATATTATGATTTTCTGTGTGTGTGTGTGTGTGTGTGTGTATTATCAAGTAAACTTTACTTTCTTTATTTTACATAACTTCTTGTTTTCTTTTTGTTTTAAATCTGTTTATTGTTTTTAATGTTTCATTTCATTATTACATTATTATGCATGTTTTCTGTTTTTACATAATTTTTTCCCTTTTGTAGAAAAAATAATTTTCATTTTAGTAGGATGTATTTTATCTAAATATTGTTTATCTAAATTGTTTATGTATTTTTTTAGCAATTTTTTATTTGTAAGATTTTCATTATTTTTTTAGTGGAAGTAAAAATTATTTTTTAAATATTTTTTTTATTTGTCAGTTTTTTTGTTTAGTGTAGTAATAATGTTAAGTGATATAATTGATAATTTTATAAAAATATTTTATTTTTTAATATTTATTTATTTGCTTATTTAATTTATTTATTTATTCATTCATTTATTCATGTATTTATTTATTTATCTATATATTTATCTATTTGTTTATTTATTAATGTAATTATTTATTTATTTATTCATGTAATTATTTATTTATTCTGTTTATTCATTCATTTAATTGTTTATTTATCTATTTATTTATTTATTCGTTATTATTAATATAATTATTTATTTATTTATGTATTAATTTACTTATTTATTCGTTTATTTATTCGTTTATTCATGTATTTATTTGTTCATTCATTGTTCATGTATTTATTTATTTAATAATTAACTTATTTATTTATTCATTTATTTATTCATTCATTTATTTATTCATTCACTAATTTAATTATTTATTTATTTGTTTAGTGATGTATTTATTTATTTATTTATTTATTTATTTACTATTCATGTATTTATTTATTTATTTTTTATTTATATATTAATTATTAATTAATTAATTAATTTATTTATTTATAATTTTTATATTTTCATTTATTTAAAAAAACTTATTTTTATTGTTTAATTTTATTTATGTATTTATTTGTTCATTTATTTATTCATTCACTTATTTTTTCATTTATTTATTCATTTATTAATTAATTAATTTATTCATTCATTCATTTATTGATTGATTTATTCATTCACTCACTCATTTATTCGCTGATTCATGCATTTATTTATTTATACATTTATTCATGTATTTATTTATTTATTTGTTCATTTATTTATTTATTTACTCGTTTATTTATTTAATTTTGTTATTCATTCATTCATCTATTTATTTTTATTTATTTACTTGTTTGTATTTATTTACTTATTTTATTTTAATTCAATTTAGTATTAATTTTTCATGTTTGTATATTTTTGTGATTTTAGTTTAAATTAAACTTTTCTAAAACGGTTTCCTTCATTAAACTCAGTTGAGCAGGTGTAAGAGTAAACTCTGTCTATATTGGTGTAGTGTAGTTCTTTATCCAGAGAAGAGTCCTAATTCTCTCACAGAAGATTCATGATCACACAAACGTCACAAACACTGAAACATCAACAGATCCCAGATCAGCAGCTGGATTTACAGAATAGACGAGTGTGTGTTTCACTCCCCTGACCCGCGGCTGACCCTGGATCAGTCATGATCATTGACTGGGAATACAGCTCTTATATGATTCTCCAGATGTGAATGAATGCTCAAACACTGTTCATCTCTGTGCTGTGTGTGTGTGTGTGTGTGTGTGTGTGTGTGTGTTTATCTCTGTCACGCGCTCATTAAAGTGTGTGTACAGCTGTAAATGAGCTCTGGATGAGGCTCTGGTGTGTTTGTGCGCACATTAACGAGTAAATGCTGAGCTTCACGACTCTATTTCACCATCATCGCTCTCTCTGCAGGACAATCACTGTTACACACACACACACACACCGACAGCAGATGCAGAACATTCAGATGCAGTACAGACACACACATATATAAACACAAACAGATATACGCACAGATAGACAAACACACTCAGATATGTACACACACTTAAAGATACACACTCATACACACTCAGATACACACATACACACAAAGAGAGCTACACAGTGCTTCAGATATCTGGATGATATAGTGTGTGTCATTTAGAGCCAATCAGCGTCCTGCGAGACTCAATCTGCTGCATTCATTCACCAGAGTTTAATTACAGATCGCTGATGAACACACACACACACACACACACACACACACACACACACACACACACACACAC
The DNA here is from genome assembly GCF_052040795.2 of Danio rerio. Taxonomy (NCBI): domain Eukaryota; kingdom Metazoa; phylum Chordata; class Actinopteri; order Cypriniformes; family Danionidae; genus Danio; species Danio rerio. Next base: position 600,229 of record NC_141045.1, read on the forward strand.
ACTCGCTCTGTTGTTGTCAGTGGGTGTTGGTCTCCATCATTTACTTGTTAAGTGTGATCAGTGTTGAGTGGTTGAATGGCAGATCAGATTCTCCTCCATTTGCATGGCAGATGAAACAGTGATCAGTGTGTGATGCTCCGGTGGTTCATCAGCACACACACACTGACATGATAATCAGTGGAGAGAGAGAGAGAGGAGCACAAAGGGGAAATGTGTATTTGACACTGAAATATAACTTATTCAATTACTCAATTAGGCATATTTTAACACCTTAAGATGCTTCTCCTAAACCTGGGTCAAAAATGACTCGAATATATAGGAAATGTGTGATTTATTAATTAAATTATTGATGGTTAAATATCTTCATTTTGTAAAGTGTCTTAGTCAAAGAATCTGACTAAGTAAATAATACTTTGTATTTTAAGGTTCTTTAAGCATTTGATCTTATATTTTATTTATTTTTATTTTTCTATTTTATTTTATTTTATATTGTTTTTTATAACTATTATTTTTATTCATTATTTTTCTACTAATTAATTAATTAATAAAAAAATATTTTATTTATTATTCATTTAAATTTTTTTATTTACTTTTTTCTATTTTCTATTTTATTTTATTTATTTATTTTTATTATTTATTTTATATTTTATTTTAGTTTAATTTTATTAATTTTTTTGTTTTGTTTTGTTTCATTGTATTTTATATTTTATCTTATTTTTTATTTTATGTTTTATTTATTTAATTTAATTTAAAAAATTATTAAACACATTTATTTTTTTATTTATTTTTCTATTTTATTTTATTTTAATTTATTTTGTTTCATTTGTACTGAGTTAAATTTAGTTCTAGGTATGTTTGACTAGTGACTGGTGATTTTTTGTGTCACTTTTGCAGTTTTAATCAATAAAAAAATTTTATTAGGTTTTTATTTTTTACATTTCTGTTTGTAATTATTATAAAAAAAATGTGTCTATAAATTAAATATATTTTTTTATTTTTTATCTTTTATCAAAATATATAGACACAAATAAAACAAAATTTTAAATATTTAATTTGATGTTATTTTATATTTATTTACATTAGTGCTGTCAAGCGATTAATCTCGATTTACCACATCCAAAATAAAAGCTTGTATTAACATAAAATATATATGCAGACTGTGCACTTTTAATTTGTTCTATACACACACACACACACACATGCATGCGTTATATTAATACGGATGTGATAAGTCACGATTAATCATTAGAATGTTCCTGCTGTTCGGATATTTATCAGTGTATTGAGTTTGTGTTTTCCGTTTCTGCAGGTGAATGGGCGGGATCTGTCCAGAGCGAGTCATGAGGAAGCGCTCGAAGCCTTCAGATCTGCTAAAGAGCCAGTGGTGGTGCAGGTGCTCCGGCGGACCCCTGTTCCCCGGGGTCAGAGGTCACAGCTGGTGGACGTTTGCACACAGACGGAGATCACCTTCGAGCACATCATGGCTCTGGCCAAGCTGCGGCCGCTGACGCCACCGGTGCCCGACATCTGCCCATTCCTGCTGTCCGACAGGTGAGAACGCACAGCATTATGGGTAATAATCCAGACTCTGCAGCTGTTTCTCAATATGTGTTCTTGCATCCTTGTGTTCTCGTGTAACGCCATCATTACCAGTTAAGACCACACACAGGACCCGTGACAGAACCCTGATGCATTCCTGATATCATTCAGAGGTTCCTTCATTCATTCATTCATTCATTCATTCTCCGTCAGCTTAGTCCCTTTATTAATCAGTGGTCACCACAGCAGAATGAACCGCCAACTAATCCAGCATATGCTTTACACAGAGGATGCCCTTCCAGCTGCAACCCAGTACTGGGAAACAATCATACACACTCATTCTCACACACACACACGCACATACACACACATACACACACACTCATACACTGAGGCCAGTCTAGTTCATCAGTTCCCCCAGGAAACCCACGCCAACATGGGGAGAACATGCAAACTCCACACAGAAACACCAACTGACCCAGTTGACTCAAACCAGTGACCTTATAGCTGTGGGGCAATAGTGCTAACCACTGAGCCACCGCGCTGCCTATAACATTGTCATAAATTTAACCAATCACATGTGATCATATTATCTTTAGCTCCACCCCCCAGTAGGTGCTGTTCTGTTATTGGCTGGAGCGCCCCAAAGCAGAACTCAGATTTGAAAGTAAATAAACACTAATTTTGGAAAAAATAACAACAGCCAATCAGAGTCAGAATATCAGAAAAAGTT
>NC_141045.1:607500-652500 GCF_052040795.2 Danio rerio
CTATCTATCTATCTATCTATCTATCTCTATCTATCTATCTATCTATCTATCTATCTATCTATCTATCTATCTATCTATCTATCTATCTATCTATCTATCTATCATCTATCTATCTATCTATCTATCTATCTATCTATCTATCTATCTATCTATCTATCTATCTATCTATCTATCTATCTATCTATCTATCACTTGCCGTGAGATTGTGTTGGACCCACTGGTTGAGAATCCCTGTTCTAAGTGGTAGCGAGAGAATTACTGTGCAGGTGATACAGTGTGCTGCTAGTTGTTAGAGAGTTGCTATGCAGGTGATATGGGATATATGGTGTTCTAAGTGATTGCCAGGCAAGTGAAACAGTTTCTGAGTGGTTGTTAGGGAGTCGCTGTACAGGTGATATGGTGTTCTGAGTGGCAGATAATGTCGAGATTTTTGGATCATTCATTCAGTCATTTTCCTTCATTTAGTCCGTTTATTAACCAGGGGTCACCACAGCAGAATGAACCGCCAACTATTCCAGCATATGTTTTACACAGCGGATGCACTTCCAGCTGCAACCCATCACTGGGCAACATCCATACACACTCATTCACACTATGGCCAATTTAGCTTACCCAATCTCTCTATAGCGCATGTGTTTGGACTGTGGGGGAAACCGGAGCACTCGGAGGGAACACACACCAACACGGGGAGAACATGCAAACTCCACACAGAAACACCAACTGACCCAGCCAAACTCAAACCAGCGACCTGAGTGCTGTGAGGTGTGTGTGTGTGTGTATGCGTGTGTGATCCGTCAGCCGCTGGTGAATCATGTGGCCGCTGTGTGACTCTGAGCGCCGGCCGTCTGTGTTTCTGCTTGGTTTGATCAACTCAAGCTCTTCTGATCACTGTTGTGTTTGTGTTTTGAGAGTTTCTGAAGCAGAGCATGAATCTTTGATCTGTAATGCGCATGTGTTTGTGCGGGAATCACAGTGACGGAATAAATTAGTGCTCATTAGCATAATTACTAACGTATTTACAGAATAAACCCTAGCTTCAGAGGGAGCTGCGCACAGTGACGGCTGAGGTTCACTGGAGGAGACTGTGAAGAGCTGATCAATATTTGAGCTGTTGGAAATGACTAAATATTATGAGTTATTTATTATTAGTCTCGTTTGAGTTCCAGGATTTTCTGCTTATATATGCAGCTTAACAGCGTTTGATTAACTCTAAATACAGCTTAGAAAATGTGTTTAGAGATGTGTGAAGTATAATCATGAGCTCAAGCTGATCTGTTCTGAATGTTTCATCTTGAATATCTCGAATGTCTGCTGTGCAGAGCGTAATCATCAGCTAATTCACACAAATCAATACCTGTAATTGGTTTGTTATTTTTAGGAATCTTGAGTCCTCATCAACACATCAGTTTTCTACAGGACAGTGTGTGTTCAGTCTGTCAGAATCTTCCTGAATATTGAGTAAAGGGAATCTTCCTGTGTTTAAAGTCAATGACATGTTGAACACACTGCAGCTGCCTTTATTATGTGCATTAATATCTAGCTGGTGTGTGTGTGTGTGTGTGTGTGTGTGTGTGTGTGTGTGTGTGTGTGCGTGCCTTCATGTTTGTGTGCCTTCATGTGTGTCTATTTGTGTGTGCATATGTGTGTGTCTTGGTGTGTCTGTGTGTATCTGTGTGTATGTGTATGTCTCGTGTATCTCTGTGCGTGTGTGTGTATCTATGTGTGTGTTTTGCATGTGTGTGTGTGCATGCATGTGTGTTTCTGTTTGTGGGTTTATGTGTGTGTGTGCATGTGTCTGTGCACATGTCTGCATGTGTGTGGGTATGCGTTGGTATATGTGTGTGTGCTGTGTATGTGTGCCTGTGTGTGTGTGTCTTCATGTGTGTCTCTGTGTGTGCATATCTGTGTGTTTGTGTGTCTATTTGTGTGTGCGCATATGTGTGTTTTGATGTTTATGTGTGTGCGTGCATGTGTTTGCGTGTGTGTTTTGCATGTGTGTGCATGTTTGTGTTTGTGTGTGCATGTGTGCGTTTGTGTGTCTTTGTGAGTGCGCATATCTGTCTTGATGTGTGTGTGCTTGTGTATGTGTGTGCATGTATGTGTGTGTGTGCACGTGTGTGTGCGTGCTTGTATGTTTGTGCATGTGTGTTTCTGTTCATGTCTCCATATGAATGTGCGTGTGTGTGTGTTCATGTGTCTGTGTGTGCGCATGTGTCTGTGCATATATGTGTGTGCGTGCATATGTGTGCGTTTGTTTTTGCATGTGTGTGTGTATGTTTGTGTGTCTTTTTGTGTGCGCATATGTGTCTTGATGTGTGAGTGCGCGTGTATGTGTGTGCATGTATGTATGTATGTGTGTGTTTGTGTGCCTGTGTGCACTTGTGTGTGCGCGGGCTTAAAATGTGTGTGCATGTGTGTTTTTCTTGACGTCTATGCATATGTATGTGCGTATGTGTGCATGCATGTATGTGTGTGTGCATGTGTGTCTCTGTGTGTGTGTGTGTGTGTGTGTGTGTCTGTGCATGTGTCTGTGTATGTGTGTGTGCATATGTATGCATGTGTGCGTGTGTTTGCATCTATGTGTGTTTGTGTGCATATACCTGTGTGCATCTGTATGTCTTTGTGTGTGTATGTGCACACATGTATGTGCATGTGTGTGTATGCATGTGTGCTTGTGTGTGTGTGCGTGTGTGTGTGCGTGTGTGTGTGTGTGTGTGTGTGTGTGTGTGTGTGTGTGTGTGTGTGTGTGTGTGCGTGTGTGCGTGTGTGTGTGTGTGTATGTCTGCGCTTCTGTTTATATGTGCCTGTGTATATGTGTGCATATGCCTGTGCCTGTGTGTGTATATATGTGTGCGCTTCTGTGTATGTGCTTGTGTGTGTGTTCATCTCTGTGTGTGTGTGTGTGTGTGCGCAGGAGGTGGAGCTGTGCAGAGTGTGTCGTCAGGATAAGCTGGGCCTGACACTGTGCTACAGGACTGATGATGAGGACGAGTTCTCCATCTATGTCACTGAGGTAACTCAGCTCACACTCACCTGTTATTACCTGTTATAGCTCACGTTCACACCTGTACAGCTCATAATGTATGCAGCATGTGTTCACAACGGCATCCTGCTTTAATTTTCAGCAGATATATTAAGAGCAGTATAATGTGTGTGGATCGTCTTCATTAGAAGTCATGTCAGACTCATCAGGTCTCTGTGGCGGCGGTGTGTGTGTGTGTGTGTGTGTGTGCGTGCGCGCGTACAGATTCATCAGTGTTCACAGGCTTATTAAAATCTTCACTGCATTAAATTGAAGAGCAGAGAGCCGTGTCTCAGTGATATTACAGCAGCGCTTCCCAGAGAAAAGCTGTAGATTTGAGGAAACACACACGGTGAGAGAGACGCTCGGCTGTTCACTCGGCTGCTGTATTTCATTAGCAGATGCTCAGTTTAATAAATGATCAGTATTATCAGACTCCAGCAGCGTCAGTCTGTGTGTCTCAGAGCAGATCTTGGAGAAGCAGTCGATTAAACTGACCTGATGGAGACTGGGGAACTCTCTATTGAGGCTTACTCTGATTGGACGCAGTCAGACAGACAGACATTGATTGGCTGATAAAACAGTTAACTCGTTTATTTTATGCTGTGAAGAATATAAAGTTTTAATTGTTCTTATTTATTTTATATTTAATTTATTATGTATTTAATTGTTCTGCAGCTCAAAGCTCTGAGATAGTTTTCTGTTGTCTGTAGGAAACCTCTGATCAAATAATAACAGTTTATCTGTCTTAAAGTATCAGCAGAATTGATGAAAAACTACATTACCCATAATGCTGTGCAGGTAATCCACCAATCAGAGAGCTGCAGTGAGCAAAATAGAGCGCTGAAATTCTGAAATCACTTGAAATTTAAAATGAAATGGAGTATTTTTTAAAAATATATTAAAATTAAATGGGTTTGTGCTGAAATAAATACAAAATGTAAGATTTTTTGTCTAAAAAAGTGGCAGAAATTTTAGTTTGAAGCATTGTGGCTCTTTTGAATTTTAATTTCTTCCCGAAAACAACAGTTTATATGTTGATTTTTTAGTTAAGAATATTTAGAAAATATTAATAAAGCACAGGACAAACAACTCTGTGCAAGAAAGAAGTACATGTAAATATTTGCACATAATTTTGCAATAAGCGTCATGTGTTTGTAGTTCTTTCACATTAAATTTGATAAATTTGAGCATTTTTATTTTATGATTTATTAAAAACTTTCAGCTTTAAGTCAAAGTTTGTCATGTATTTTCTAACTGAAGATTTAAAAATGTATGTATTTTCAGAAAACAAATGGAGAAATATAGTGTCACAGAGAAGCGTGTGATTGGCTGAAGTCAGAAATCACCAGCCAATCAGATTAAATCCAGCATAATTCTGAATCATTAATGTTTGCTGTGGTTGTCAGGTGGAGCCGAACAGCATCGCGGGCCGAGACGGAAGAATCCGAGAAGGAGACCGAATATTACAGGTGAAACAGCTGAGATCATGAAGCGGAGTGTGCTTGAGAAACAGGAGGCCTACAGTAGTGTTCATCTGATCGTACACTGCCGGTGGAACATATTAACCAACCAACCAACTAATCAATCAATCAAGAAAGAAAGAAAGAAAGAATGACAATCCAGAGTCAGAAAAATACACGTAAAAATCAAAGATAGAATAAAATGTGTAAATTCAGTGATTTTTTTTAATGAAAAATTAAGAGATTTTAAGTTCTAGAATTGATTTGAATTATTAATTAAACTGACTAAATTGATTATTGATTGATGACTAGGCTAATTGAGATTATTTGATTGTGTTTTTGAGATTATAAACACTGTAAAACCCAATAAGTTAAGGCAACTCAAAGCATTTGAGGAAACCGATTGCAACAAGTCATTTAGGTTCAATAACTAATCCTAATGAGTGCTGTGAACTTAATCCATTTGAGTAAATAAAGCAAGCTGAGCACAGTAAAACCCAGTAAATGAAGAGAACTCAAACCAGCTGAGTTCTGTAAAACCCAATAAGTTAAGGCAACTCAAACCGTTTGAGGAAACCGATAGCTACACATCATTTGAGTTAAACTAATCTATATGAGTACTGTGATCTTACTCCATTTAAGTTGAAGGAATGAGGTGTTTAATTAACTCAACACCTTTAACACTGAACTCAAAACTCTTTACAAGTGAGTAGAATTAACTTTCAGTCCATTTCGAGTTCACTACACTCATTTACTTTGAGAAAGTGGACTGTTGCTGTTTTGTTGAGAAAGTTCACGTTTTGATTTATTTCTGCATGTTTTGTTTCTACTTTGTGTTAATATAAATATTATGTATGAATAATATATATATTATATATATATATATATTATTATATATTATATATTAAAATATAAGGAGGGCAAATTTACTAATAAATTTAATAATAATTTATGCAGTTTAATCAGGTTTAGTTATGTTGGATTTATTGTTGTTTTTAGTGCATCAGAAAAGTTCACTACTCTTATATTCAGGTGTATAACTCACTTTATATATGTATTCATATTTATTTTTGCTTATAAATAATTAATAAGTTGTCACTCCTAACCAGTAGGTGCTCTACAAAAAATAAAAAGAAAAAATGTACAAGCATTATAGATATTTTAGATCAGGGGTGTCCAAACTCAGTCCTGGAGGGCCGGTGTACTGGAGAGTTTACCTCCAACCCTAATCACACACACCTGAAGCAGCTGATCAAGCTCTTACTAGACACACTAGAGACGTCCAGGCAGGTGTGCTGAAGCAAGCTGGAGCTAAACTCAGCAGGAAGCGGCCCTCCAGGACAGGGTTTGTTATAGATGCACTATTCTGAAGAAAAACATCCAGCTTATTACTGTTTTCTGTTTACCATATTGATGTAGCGCTGCATCTGATTGGCTGATGTGTGTGATTGACAGATAAATGGGCGGGACATTCAGGACAGACAGGAAGCAGTGGGCGTTCTCTCTAATGAGGAGAGCAGGAATATTGTGCTGCTCATCGCCAGGCCAGAATTACAGGTATAAACACATGAACATCTGCACCTTCATGTATCAGTCATAGTTATATTCATTATTAATTAATTAATTAGACTATCATGAAGCTACAGTCAGGCTCTCTGTGCTATTCACTGACCGGTTAGTGTTATGGTGTCACAATCAATAGATTGTATTATAATCATGGTTATGGTTATTGATGAGCTAATATAGTGTATTATAATAGATGAATGATCTTGTAGTGATGTACTCTAGACAGAGCGATGCTTCAGTGATCCTGTATGTGTGAACTGCTGTATTAGTGTGTTTTCCTGAGTGACGCTGTGCTGTAGATTCACACAGATGTTATTAAACACACACACATGAGTCTACAATATGAGTTTGAATAATAACACACACACACATGAGCTGAACGTGTGTTTTGAGTTGATGTGACAGAAGTGGAGTGTGTTTAATTGAGCTCATCATCTGCATATGTTAATATAGTGTGGGCTTATTGGCTGTGATTAAAGCTGTCACTTCTGATGAGTGTGTGTATGATTACATGCATCTGTGTGTGTGTGTGTGTGTGCAATCATCTTTGTGCATGTATCTGTGTGTGCCTGTGCATGGATGTGTGTGTGTGTGTGTGTGTGTACCTGTGAGTGCTTGTTTACATGTGTGTGTCTGCATGCGTGTGTGTGTGTGTGTGTGTGTGTGCAATCATCTTTGTGCATGTATCTGTGTGTGCATGTGTGTGTGTGTGTGTGTGTGTGCGTGCCTGTGCATGGATGTGTGTGTGTGTACCTGTGAGTGCTTGTTTACATGTGTGTGTCTGCATGCGTGTGTGTGTGTGTGCTTGTGTGCATGTATGTGTGTGCATTTATCTGTGTTTTTGTGATTGCATGCATGTGTGTGTGAGTGTGTGCAATCATTTGTGTAATAATGCTTGTGTGCATGCATGTGTGTGCGTGAATGTGTGAACATGAATGTGTGTGTGTTTGTGTGTGTCTGCGTGTGTGTATACGCTTGTGTGCATGCATGTGTGTGTGTGTGCATGTACAAATGCATGAGTGTGCGAGTGTGCGCTTGTGTGTGTGTGTGTGTGTGTGTGCATGTGTTTGTGTGTGCGTGCGTGCGTGCATGTGTGTATGTGCATGTGTTTGTGTGAGTGTGTTTGTGTGCGTGTGCATGTGTGTGCATATACTTGTGTGTCTGTGTGCGTGAAAATGCTTGTGTGCATGCATGTGTGTATGCATGTGTGCGCGCGTGCATGTGTTTGTACATGTGTGTATGCATGAGCGTGTGTGTATCTGTGCATGTGTTTGTGTGTGCATGCACGTGCAGGTGTGTGCATACATCTGTGTGTGTGTGTGTGTGTGTGTGTGTGTGTGTTTGTGCATGTGTGTATGCATGAGTGTGTGTGTATATCTGACCATGTGTGTTTGTGTGCATGCATGCATATTTGTGTGTGCGTTCAATAGTGAGTGTGTTTGTGTGTGTGTGTGTGTGTGTGTGTGTGTGTGTGTGTGTGTGTGTGTGTGTGTTGCTCATCGACAGCAGAACACAGCAGCTCCTTCATGATGGACTGATTGTAGTTATGTCAGAGACTCCTCCAGCTGACATTAGACCGAGGAGAAACACACACACACACACACACACACATACACACACACACACACACACACAGGTCTATTCACAGCCTCATTTATGAATGAGCGAACGGCACCGGATAATTTCCAAGAGATATCTGCTGCGGTCTGAGAGAGAAACTGGTCCAGCTCCATCAGCCAGAGCCAGACTCCCGTCTCCATGGTAACAGAGACAGATGCTGCAGAATCAGAGCAGATCTTCAGTGTGTGTGTGTGTGTTTAGATGAAGCTCAGTCAAACACACAAACAAGCAGCGTGTGTGTGTGTGTGTGTGTGTGTGTGTGTGTGTGTGTGTGTGTGTGTGTGTGTTCTGTGCTATTCAGGAGGAGCCGTGGCTGGAGGACGAGCACAGTGAGTTTCTTGAGGAGCTGAAGATGGAGATGCTGGAGGAGCAGAGGAGAGAAGAAGAAGAGGAGGAGGAGAAGGTGAGAGACACCAATACCTGAACATCAGGACTAAACACACACACACACACACACACACACACACACACACACATAATAAACACTCACTCTGCCTCAGTGTCTTGTTCTCCAATACACATATCTAAGCATTCATCAGTTCATTTATATGTGAAGCAGTTGTCGGTCTGGTCCTGAAGGTGTGCTAACTTTCAGTCCGGTCTCTCTTAAACATCGACTCCGGCAGTTCAAGACCACTGCTCTAAAACAACCACAGAGCATCAAAACTATAATGAGATTCAGTCTCCTGAATACATATTACTTTAATGACTACTATTATTGTACACTCAGCGGCCACTTTATTAGGTACACCTGTCCAACTGCTCGTTAATCCAGATTTCTAATCAGCCAATCACATGGCAGCAGCTCACTGCATTTAGGCATGTCAAGAGGATCTGCTGCAGGTCAGAGTGAGCATCAGAATGAGGAAGAAAGGGGATTTAAGTGACTTTGAACGTGGCATGGTTGTTGCTGCCAGACGGGCTGCTCTGAGTATTTCAGAAACTGCTGATCTACTGGGATTTTCACGCACAACCATCTCTAGGGTTTACAGAGAATGCTCCGACAAAGAGGAAATCTCCAGTGAGCGGCAGTTCTGTGGGCGCAAATGCCTTGTTGATGAGGCCAGAAGCCAGAGGAGAATGGCCAGACTGGTTCCAGCTGATAGAAAGGCAACAGTAACTCAAATAAGCACTCGTTACAACCGAGCTCTGCAGAAGAGCATCTCTGAACACACAACACGTCCAACCATGAGGCGGATGGGCTACAGCAGCAGAAGAGCACACCGGGTGCCGCTCCTGTCAGCTAAGAACAGGAAACTGAGGCTACAATTCACACAGACTCACCAAAACTGGACAATAGAAGATTGGAGAAACGCTGCTGCTCTGATGAGTCTCCATTTCTGCTGACACATTCAGATGCTCGACTCAGACAACATGAAAGCATGGATCATCCTGCCTTGTATCAGCGGTTCAGGCTGGTGGTGGTGGTGTAATGGTGTGGGGGAGATTTTCTTTGGGTCCATTAGTACCAATTGAGCATCAACGCCACAGCCTACCTGAGTATTGCTGCTGACCATGTCCATCCCTTTATGAGCACAGTGTCTCCATCTTCTGATGGCTACTTCCAGCAGGATAACGCAGCATGTCATAAAGCTCAATCATCTCAGACTGCTGAACATGACGATGAGTTCACTGTACTCAAATGGCCTCCACAGTCACCAGAGCTCAATCCAATAGAGCAGCTTTGGGATGTGGTGGAACGGGAGATTGGCATCATGGATGTGCAGCCGACAAATCTGCAGCAACTGTGTGATGCTATCATGACAATATGGAGCAAAATCTCTGAGGAATATTTCCAGCAGCTTGTTGAATCTCTGCCATGAAGGATTAAAGCAGTTCTGAAGGCAAAAGGAGTCCAACCCGGTTCTAGTCTGGTGTACCTAATAAAGTGGCCGCTGAGTGTTGATCCTGTGTATGTCTGAGTAATTCTGCTGTGATTCCCCCTGCAGGCGAGAGCGGCTGAAGAAGAGTCCATCACAGCCTCCTGCTCCTACAGCCCTGAGCAGATCCTCCAGACGGACCCGTCAGAGATGAGCGTCCTCTCCCAGATCCAGAAGCGTCTGTCTCGGTGTCTGCGTCCGGATCAGATCAGCCCGTCCGAGACTCCAGAAGCGGAGCGTTTCCAGCAGCTGCTGGAGCTCAAGTGCCAGATCCGAAACAGCGGCGAGTACGACCTGCTGTACCGCAGATCCGTCCAGTGCAGCGGCGCCGAGAACGAGCTGCGCTTGCTGAACCAGGAGCTGCGCAGCATCCAGATCCAGTGCCAGAACATCATGCAGCGCCACAAGACGGACTCCAAACTCCCAGAGATCCAGGAGCATCCCGAGCGGTCGGATAAGGACAGCTCCAGTGCGTATAACACGGCGGAGAGCTCCCGCAGTACACCCCTCGCCACAGAGAGATCTCCAGAACACAGAACGCTCAGCCGCCGTCCCGAATCATCCATCAGGAGCGCCAGTCCGGATCACAGCAACCCGTCAGAGTCTCCAGACGAGATCTCCAGCAGGTCCCTGCACTCCAGGATCCCGGTGCATCAGTACCGCAGCTACATGCAGATGATCCAGGAGCAGACGGCGCTGGAGTTCGGGATGATCAACATGAGCGTCCCGCAGGAGGACAATAAGATGGAGTGGAAGGTGAAGGTGCGGAGCGACGGGACCAGGTACACACTGATCACCTTCATCTATCATTAACAGTCTGAAGCACACCACTGAATCTGTCCTCTCCTTCTGCTGCAGGTACATCACCAAGCGTCCGGTGCGGGACCGTCTGCTGCGCGAGCGAGCGCTGAAGATTAAAGAGGAGCGCAGCGGAGGAATGACCACCGACGACGACGCCATGAGCGAGATGAAGATGGGGAGATACTGGAGCAAAGAAGAGAGAAAGCAGCAGCTCCTGCGGGCGAAGGAGCAGCGGCGGAGGAGAGAAATGATGCAGCGCGGCCGGACGGACACCCACAACACCTCCATCATGGAGATCAGCCAGCGCAGGAGCACCAAGAGGAGGAACAGGAGGATCCTGGACAGCTGGATCACCATTCAGGAGCTGCTGAGCCACGGACACACAGCAGCAGCAGAGGGCGCTAGAGAGCACAGCGCCTTCCTCTCCGTCACCACCGTATGACTGACTGTACCCGCCGGGTACGATACCTTCTGCCTCGTTCAATGCGGCACTTTTTATGACAGATGACTCTGATATTTTCACTATTTATTAATGTTTTATAAGCGAGAGTTACACTGCATTGCTTTTATTTATTTATTTATTTTATTAATTAATTAATTTATTGATTTATTTATTTCGGTTGCTGTGATATTTCATGGATGAGAGTAATTCACTTACAAAAATAATCATTTTGACATCCGACTTCAATTTCAATCTGGACATTCATTTATTTTCCTTCGGCCTTTATTTATCAGAGATCGCCACAGCGGGATGAACCGCCAACTATTCCAGCATAGGTTTTACACAGCTGATGCCCTTCCAGCTGCAACCCAGTACTGGGAAACACCCATACATACACTCATTCACACACACTCATACACTAGTGCCAGTGTAGTTGATCAGTTCCCCTATAGCGCATGTGTTTGGACTGTGGGGGAAACCGGAGCACCAGGAGGAAACCCACGCCAACACGGGGAGAACATGCAAACTCCACACAGAAACACCAACTGACCCAGCCGAGACTCAAACCAGAGACCTGAGTGCTGTGAGGCCACAGTGCTAATCACAGTGCCTGGAGGGCAACAGTTGAGTGTATTTTTGAGTGGGTTACTCTCATATTGTTTTATTAGTTTATTCTTGCTCTCAGCATCTGACGCAGCTCTCAGTAATGTTTACATCTCAGCGAGAGGAGAATCTGACAGCAGATCACTTCTCAGTTTCTCTGAATCTCCGTTCAGGAGATTGGAGAATTTTCAGAGGAATCTACTGAACAACACCAGCTCTGAACAACTCCTGTGTAGCTCGACATAACCACTGTAACTACCTCAACGCCTGACACACACACACACACACAGTCACTTACACATATAAACACACACAGATATATATAAACACACACGGACAGACATACAAACACATACAACCACACCCTTACAAACACACACACATTATTAAAAGTTTAATTTAATTGATTTGAAGAAATTAAAAGAAAATTATTATTTAAATTATGATAAAAAAATAGATTACATACACACATACATTAAGACACACACTAAAAGACACACACACTTCCAAAGGCCATTAAACCTAAAAAAACACTATGTTAACACAGAAAATGAAAGTTAAGGTCTTCAGATTATGTAGAAAACAATAACAGAATGTCAAAATATAAATTCTAGATGTCTAGAAAAACAAATTGCAGACTGAAAAAAGTAAGTTTATAATTTCAAGAGGGAAAAAATCAGAATTTCAAAAAGAAAAAAAATCCTAAATGTTGATATGTCAGATTTCTTAAGAAATTTCCAGACTGTCAAAACATTTATTTTGAATTACTAAAAAAATGGCAGAATGCAAAACATAAATTTAGAGTTTCAAGGGGAAAAATACAGAATGGTGAAACTTAAACTAAAAATTTCAAGAAAAAAATGCAATAAAAATACAAAACAACAAAAAGCCAGATTGTTACAACATAATTTTATTTGCAGAATGCAAATTTCTAGAAAAAATGGCAGAATCTCGAGGTATTAGATACAAACAAAACAACAATATCAAAAAAGTGTTTGTTAAAACATTAATTTAGAATTTAAAAAATATGAATGTGAAACATAAATTCCAGATTTCCAAGGAAAAAGGTTTTCCAGAATGTTGAACCACAAATTCAGAATTTCAAGGAAAAAAATGAAAGGCGAATTTTAATTTAGAGTTGCAACACAAGAATTCAGAATTACAGAAAATCCAGAATGTGAATTTCAAGAAGAAAAATCCAGAATGTCGACATGGAAATCAGAATGTCAAGATGAAAATGCCAGAATAGAGAAATATAAATTTAGAATTATAGAAAAAAATTATTAGAAAAAAAGTCAGTGTCAAAACGTAAATTCAGAATTTCTAGAAAAAATGGCAAAATCTCCAAGTCTAGAATACAAACAAAACAACAACAACAACAACAACAAAGCCTGATTGTAAAACATAAATTCTGAATTAAAAAAAAGAGAAATATAAATTCAAGATTTCAAGAAAAAAAAGTGTTCAGAATGTTGAACTGTAAATTCAGAATTTCAAGACAAATGGCAGAATCACGAGATGTAAAGTTAGAAAACAAAACAACAACAAAAACGCCATAAGATGAGGTTTTAACATAAATTCCAGAATAAAAAAGAAAATCATAATTTAAAATAATGAAGAAAAACACACACACACACACACACACACACACACACACACACACACACACACACACACACACACACACACACACACACACACACACACACACACACACACACACACACACACACTCTTCCTCTGGTATTAATGCTTCCTAAACCAACAGTACTGTACGCTTTCAGTTCTTCAATGATGAGTTCAGAGTTTGTTTTAAAGCAGCGGTTGTACATTTGTAAACGTGTGTGTTCTGTGTTTAGTCTGATTTGAAGAACTTGTAGTCGTCTCTCTGGACCAGCTGAATGTGTGGTCTTTGTGATATTTTGACATTAATAAACATATTCTTCAAATCTCCCGTGTCCTTAAGGAGTCTCTCGCTTTCAGAATAGTGAGAAATACACTGCGCTATATAAATACACTACATTTACACCAGTTTCTGGAAGTGTCATATTACATCACATGTCAGCACAAACTAACACACACACACACACACACACACACACACACACACACACACACACATTTTATTACACACATTCAGCAGATTTCACTTATTTAGTGAGAGCAAAAATACTGTGTGTGTCTCTTTAAATGCAAATTAGTTGTTTCTTCCTGCCCTCTTCCAAAAGTGGGCGGAGTCTTTACAGCCTGAGCTTCAGATACTGCACTCTGCTCAGTTAATACTGCTGATTCTGGATTTTGAGTTGGTATCTTTGCAGAATTTTAACGCTCAAATAAAACTTGATATAAAAATGATTTTTTTTTTATTCACACATCAACAGAAATGTTGCTCAGAATAGCCTTAGTGAAGAAAATGTCATCTCTCATAACAGATATATTTAAGTCAGAATAAAACACTTATTCTGAGCTGTACGTTAATTAAATCACAGAATAAGTGCTGAATATGAACGCGATTCTGTCTGAAATGATGAAACTCTTCTCATTGTCGAGTGGTTTGCAGGATAATGGAAGATAATAAGTGTTTGAGGTGAGGATGAATGCTCCGGCGGTGTGTTTGAATGTGTGATCCTGCAGTGTGTGATTGATCAGAATCCTCCAGCGCAGATAAACTCTCTCGTTAGCGGACGATGATTAGCGCTGTACGTCTGCTAATGATGTGCTGCTGCTGCTGCTGTCACTCCACATATTTATGGAGCAGATGATCTTTGATATGCTAATCCAAGAGCAGTAATGTCTCTCTGAGTGGCCGGACGCTCATTATTATGCAGATCAGCAGAGCTCTTCATTATCTGCAGAGCTGGTGGAACACACACACACACACACACACACACACACACACACACACACACACACACACACACACACACACACACACACACACACACACACACACACACACACACAGCTGTAGCTTTTAGACTGCTTTTCAATTATTTTTATTATGATGCTACTAAAAAAACACTGAAGTAAAATAGTAAACAATTTGCTGGACATTTTAGATTTAAATATATATATATTTAGATCTAACTCAGCGGGCACAGGGCATCAACATGACATCAGATTAACGTTGTACTACATCATCGTGGGGACATTGCATTTTGTTCTGAAACAAAAATCAGGTTAATGTCAAGGTTCAACGTCCAACCTAAAATCAACCAAATATCAACATCTAATGATGTTACAGTTTGACGTTGTGGGGACGTTACCACTATGACGTCTATTAAACGTTGGATTTTGGTTGCCATACCTGACGAATAAACGTCAGTATCTGACGTCAACATCACTTGGTTTAAGAGGTTGGCTTGACGTTGGATTTCGGTCACTTTCCGACACAACCTAAGATCAACCAAATATCAATGTCTAATGATGTTACAGCTCGACGTTGTGTGGACGTTACCACTATGATGTCTATTAGACGTTGGATTTTGGTTGCCATACTTGAATAAACGTCAGTATCTGACATCAATATGATGCTGGTTTAAGATGTTGGCTCAATGATGAATTTTGGTCAATTTCCAACACTAAATCAACCAAATATCAACGTTTAATAATTTTACAGCTCAACGTTGTGTGGACGTTACTACTATGACGTTTATTAGACGTTGTATTTTGCCATACCTGATGAATAAATATTAGTATCTGACATCAACATCAATTTTAGATGCTGGCTCGATGTTGGATTTTGGTCACTTTCCAACACAAAATCAACCAAATATCAACGTCTAATGATGATACAGCTCAACGTTGTGTGGATGTTACCATTACGACGTCTATCAGATGTTGCATTTTGGTTGCCATACTTGACGAATAAATGTCAGTACCTGACATCAATATGATGCTGGTTTAAGATGTTGACTCGATGATGGATTTTGTTTACTTTCCAACCTAAAATCAACCAAATATCAACGTTTAATGATGTTACAGCTCGATGTTGTGGGGACGTTACTACTATGACGTCTATTAGACGTTGTATTTTGCCATACCTGATGAATAAATATCAGCATCTGACATCAATATCACTTGGTTTAAGATGTTGGCTCGATGTTGGATTTTGGTCACTTTCCAACCTAAGATCAACCAAATATTAACGTCTAATGATGTTACAGCTCAACGTTGTGTGGACGTTACCACTATGACGTCTATTAGATGTTGGATTTTCGTCGCCATACCTGACGAATAAATGTTAGTTTCTGACATCAATATGACGCTGGAATTTGGTCACTTTCCAACAAAACCTAAAATCAGCGTCTAATGATGTTACAGCTTGACGTTGTGGAGACGTTACCATTATAACATCTATCAGATGTTGGATTTTGGTCGCCATACCTGATGAATAAATATCAGTATCTGACGTCAATATGACGCTGGATTAAGATGTTGACTCGACATTGGATTTGGTTTCCATAACAGAAGAATAAATGTCAGTATTTGAGTAGTTCAATATGAAATAACCAGAAACTCGAAATGTAAGTTCAGATCGGGAACTGGAGCTCATTGACAAGATAAGAGGTCTGATGGATTTAGACTAGAGGGTTTTGCATCTGAACTCTTCATATTCTGAGACTGATCCTGTTGTTTTTTTGTTCTGTTGTACTTAAAAAAAAAACACTTAAAAAAAAGAATTCAAACTAAAACACACAATTGTACTCAAGTATAATATGTTAAATAAAAAGAAGACGAAGAAGAAAAAAAATCATTAATAAAAATAAACAATTATGTTTCAGAATTGCAAGGAGAAAATGACAGAATGGCAAGACAAACGCTCGAAAGTTTCTCAGAGCATTTTCATTTACAATTTTAATAATACATTTTCTGTAAAAAAAAAAAAAAAAAAAACGACAAAAGAAAGAAAGAAATAATTAATCTACATAATTTTCATCCATGTTTTGTTTTGCTGACATGAATTAACATAACATGGTGAACAAAATAACTTGTTTAAAGTATAAATGCTGATATTAATGATTATTGATGGAGTTATTTATACTATTCAGCATTTTAGTCAGTAAACTGAATACCAGTAATGCCTCATTAATTAAAATAATGACACTTTTACACTTTTATACACACATGAAGCCATCTGAGATCTGCTGGAAAAAACACAGGAGTGTGAAATCATGATGGAAATAAAAGAGTAAAACAGAAAATGTATGAGCGTTATTATGAGGAATCATACTGTGTTGGGTAATTATAGTAATATATTAATAGATTACAATTTTAAGCCAATCTCACTTTAAAAATTACGCATACTTTCACATCACGTTAACTATAGGAAACTAAACTTTTGGCTACTTTTTTTAAAGGTAACATTATATTGCTGTAACATCAAATTTTATTATCACCACTGGGAATGAGTGAGTGTGTGTGCGTGTGTGTGCGTGCGTGTGTGTGTGTGTGTGTGTGTGTGTGTGTATTAACTGTGCTGAAAGAGAACCAGAGCTTCATCTGAAGGCTGATGTTATTATTAAAGATGGAAATGACGCTGAGATCTGCCTTTGATTTCAGATGCAGAAACACAATAACTCATATTGCATATTCAGCCCTGAGGACGGCAGCCCGCGGTGGACACACACACTCACACACACATACACACACACACTCACTCACATTACAGCAGAAAAGGAATGTATTATTCTTAAATGATGTAAATGAGGCAGAAGTGCGGCGGCAGCAGATTGGGAATGTTCGGCTGATGAAGCGAAAGTGGATTAAAGTGAGTGAAAGAATGATCTCATCCACGTCTGTATAAGCCTATAAAGGAGGACAGGAGACGGTAAACACATTTACTCATTTAGCATAATCACACTGTCAATGTGACCGCTGGAAAGACGAGGAGAGAGTTTGTGAAGAACATATCTGTATAAATGTGGAGCAAGAGAACTAATGATCAGGATTTACAGTGAAAATAAGAGTTTACGTCTGAGAAAAGTCCAAAACACAGAAATACAGGGGAAAGAATGGCAGAATGGTGAGATGTAAAAATAGAAAGTGAATCGGAAAGGTGAGAAGAAAAGTCAGAATTACAAAGACAAGATTGACGGAGGAAATCTGTAAATTGCTAAAATTTTGAATTAATTTTCTATATGTCAGAATTTCAGGAAAAATGGCAGAGACATAAATTCTAGATTTCTAAAAACACTAAATCCAGAAAAATCCAGAATGTCAAGACACAGGTTTATAACATCTAGAGAAATATCCAGATAAAATCCAGAATGTCAAGACGCAAATGTATAACTTCAAGAAAAAAATCCAGAATGTCAAGACACAAGTTTACGACATCTAAAAAAAATCCAGAAAAAATCCAGAATGTGAAGACGTAAGTTTATAACTTTAAGAAAAAATCCAGAATATGAAGATGTAAGTTTAAAACATAAAAAAAAATCCAGAAAAAAATCCAGAATGTCAAGATGTAAGTTTATAACTTCTGAAAAAAATCCAGAAAAAATCCAGAATGTCAAGATGTAAGTTTATAACTTCTGAAAAAAATCCAGAAAAAATCCAGAATGTCAAGACGCAAATGTATAACGTCAAGAAAAAAAATCCAGAATGTGAAGATGTAAGTTTATAACTTCAGAAAAAAATCCAGAATGTCAAGACGCAAGTTTATGACATCTAGAACAAAATTCAGAAAAAATCCAGAATGTCAAGACATAAGTTCATAACTTCGGAAAAAAAATACAGAATGTGAAGACGTAAGTTTATAACGTCTAGAAAAAAATCCAGAAAAAATCCAGAATGTCAAGACGCAAATGTATAACGTCAAGAAAAAAAAATCCAGAATGTGAAGACGTAAGTTTATAACTTCAAGAAAAAAATCCATAATGTGAAGACATAAGTTTATAATTTCGGGAAAAAATCCAGAATGTCAAGACGCAAGTTTATAACATCTAGAAAAAAATCCAGAAAAAATCCAGAATGTCAAGACGTAAGTTTATAACGTCTAGAAAAAATTCAGAATGTGAAGACGTAAGTTTATAACTTTAAGAAAAAAATCCAAAATGTGAAGACGTAAGTTTATAACTTTAAGAAAAAAATCCAAAATGTGAAGACGTAAGTTTATAACTTCGGAAAAAAATCTAGAATGTCAAGACGCAAGTTTATGACATGTAGAAAAAAATCCAGAAAAAATCCAGAATGTCAAGACGCAAATGTATAACGTCAAGAAAAAAAATCCCGAATGTGAAGACATAAGTTTATAACTTCAGAAAAAAATTCAGAATGTGAAGACGTAAGTTTATAACGTCTAGAAAAAATCCAGAATGTCAAGACGCAAATGTATAACGTCAAGAAAAAAAAATCCAGAATGTGAAGACGTAAGTTTATAACTTCAAGAAAAAAATCCATAATGTGAAGACGTAAGTTTATAATTTCGGGAAAAAATCCAGAATGTCAAGACGCAAGTTTATGACATCTAGAAAAAAATCCAGAAAAAATCCAGAATGTCAAGACGTAAGTTTATAACGTCTAAAAAAAAACCAGAATGTGAAGACATAAGTTTATAACTTTAAGAAAAAAATCCAAAATGTGAAGACGTAAGTTTATAACTTTAAGAAAAAAATCCAAAATGTGAAGACGTAAGTTTATAACTTCAGAAAAAATCTAGAATGTCAAGACGCAAGTTTATGACATGTAGAAAAAAATCCAGAAAAAATCCAGAATGTCAAGACGTAAGTTTATAACGTCTAGAAAAAAATCCACAATGTGAAGACATAAGTTTATAACTTTAAAAAAAAATCCAGAATGTCAAGACGCAAATGTATAACGTCAAGAAAAAAAATCCCGAATGTGAAGATGTAAGTTTATAACTTCGGTAAAAAATCCAGAAAAAATCCAGAATGTCAAGACGCAAATGTATAACGTCAAGAAAAAAAATCCAGAATGTGAAGACATAAGTTTATAACTTTAAAAAAAAATCCAGAATGTCAAGACGCAAATGTATAACGTCAAGAAAAAAAATCCTGAATGTGAAGATGTAAGTTTATAACTTGGAAAAAAATCCAGAAAAAATCCAGAATGTCAAGACGCAAATGTATAACGTCAAGAAAAAAAATCCAGAATGTGAAGATGTAAGTTTATAACTTCTGAAAAAAATCTAGAATGTCAAGACGCAAGTTTATGACATGTAGAAAAAAATCCAGAAAAAATCCAGAATGTCAAGACGTAAGTTTATAACGTCTAGAAAAAAATCCACAATGTGAAGACATAAGTTTATAACTTTAAGAAAAAAATTCAGAATGTGAAGACGTAAGTTTAAAACATAAAAAAAAATCCAGAATGTCAAGACGCAAATGTATAACATCAAGAAAAAAAAATCCAGAATGTGAAGATGTAAGTTTATAACTTCAGAAAAAAATCCAGAATGTCAAGACACAAGTTTATGACATCTAGAACAAAATTCAGAAAAAATCCAGAATATCAAGACATAAGTTTATAACTTCGGAAAAAAAATCCAGAATGTGAAGCTGTAAGTTTATAACGTCTAGAAAAAAATCCAGAAAAAATCCAGAATGTGAAGATGTAAGTTTAAAACATCAAAAAAAAAACAATCCAGAAAAAATCCAGAATCTCAAGACGCAAATGTATAACGTCAAGAAAAAAAATTCCAGAATGTGAAGACGTAAGTTTATAATTTCGGGAAAAAATCCAGAATGTCAAGACGCAAGTTTATGACATCTAGAAAAAAATCCAGAAAAAATCCAGAATGTCAAGACGTAAGTTTATAACGTCTAGAAAAAATTCAGAATGTGAAGACGTAAGTTTATAACTTTAAGAAAAAAATCCAAAATGTGAAGACGTAAGTTTATAACTTCTGAAAAAAATCTAGAATGTCAAGATGCAAGTTTATGACATGTAGAAAAAAACCCAGAAAAAATCCAGAATGTCAAGACGCAAATGTATAACGTCAAGAAAAAAAAATCCAGAATGTGAAGATGTAAGTTTATAACTTCAGAAAAAAATCCAGAATGTCAAGACGCAAGTTTATGACATCTAGAACAAAATTCAGAAAAAATCCAGAATGTCAAGACATAAGTTTATAACTTCAGAAAAAAATTCAGAATGTGAAGACGTAAGTTTTTAACGTCTAGAAAAAATCCAGAATGTCAAGATGTAAGTTTATAACTTCGGAAAAAAATCCAGAAAAAATCCAGAATGTCAAGACGCAAATGTATAACGTCAAGAAAAAAAATCCAGAATGTGAAGATAAAAGTTTATAACTTCAGAAAAAAATCCAGAATGTCAAGACATAAGTTCATAACTTCGGAAAAAAAATACAGAATGTGAAGACGCAAATGTATAACGTCAAGAAAAAAAAATCCAGAATGTGAAGACGTAAGTTTATAACTTCAAGAAAAAAATCCATAATGTGAAGACATAAGTTTATAATTTCGGGGAAAAATCCAGAATGTCAAGACGCAAGTTTATGACATCTAGAAAAAAATCCAGAAAAAATCCAGAATGTCAAGACGTAAGTTTATAACGTCTAAAAAAAAACCAGAATGTGAAGACATTAGTTTATAACTTTAAGAAAAAAAATTCAGAATGTGAAGACGTAAGTTTATAACTTTAAGAAAAAAAATCCAAAATGTGAAGACGTAAGTTTATAACTTCGGAAAAAAATCTAGAATGTCAAGACGCAAGTTTATGACATGTAGAAAAAAATCCAGAAAAAATCCAGAATGTCAAGACGCAAATGTATAACGTCAAGAAAAAAAATCCAGAATGTGAAGATGTAAGTTTATAACTTCGGAAAAAAATCTAGAATGTCAAGACGCAAGTTTATGACATGTAGAAAAAAATCCAGAAAAAATCCAGAATGTCAAGACGTAAGTTTATAACGTCTAGAAAAAAATCCACAATGTGAAGACATAAGTTTATAACTTTAAGAA
Organism: Danio rerio; assembly: GCF_052040795.2. NCBI lineage: Eukaryota > Metazoa > Chordata > Actinopteri > Cypriniformes > Danionidae > Danio > Danio rerio. Next base: position 628,842 of record NC_141045.1, read on the forward strand.
AAAAATTCAGAATGTGAAGACGTAAGTTTAAAACATAAAAAAAAATCCAGAATGTCAAGACGCAAATGTATAACATCAAGAAAAAAAAATCCAGAATGTGAAGATGTAAGTTTATAACTTCAGAAAAAAATCCAGAATGTCAAGACGCAAGTTTATGACATCTAGAACAAAATTCAGAAAAAATCCAGAATGTCAAGACATAAGTTTATAACTTCGGAAAAAAAATCCAGAATGTGAAGACGTAAGTTTATAACGTCTAGAAAAAAATCCAGAAAAAATCCAGAATGTGAAGATGTAAGTTTAAAACATCAAAAAAAAAAAAAATCCAGAAAAAATCCAGAATCTCAAGACGCAAATGTATAACGTCAAGAAAAAAAATTCCAGAATGTGAAGACGTAAGTTTATAACTTCAAGAAAAAAATCCATAATGTGAAGACGTAAGTTTATAATTTCGGGAAAAAATCCAGAATGTCAAGACGCAAGTTTATAACATCTAGAAAAAAATCCAGAAAAAATCCAGAATGTCAAGACGTAAGTTTATAACGTCTAGAAAAAATTCAGAATGTGAAGACGTAAGTTTATAACTTTAAGAAAAAAATCCAAAATGTGAAGACGTAAGTTTATAACTTCTGAAAAAAATCTAGAATGTCAAGATGCAAGTTTATGACATGTAGAAAAAAACCCAGAAAAAATCCAGAATGTCAAGACGCAAATGTATAACGTCAAGAAAAAAAAATCCAGAATGTGAAGATGTAAGTTTATAACTTCAGAAAAAAATCCAGAATGTCAAGAAGCAAGTTTATGACATCTAGAACAAAATTCAGAAAAAATCCAGAATGTCAAGACATAAGTTTATAACTTCAGAAAAAAATTCAGAATGTGAAGACATAAGTTTTTAACGTCTAGAAAAAATCCAGAATGTCAAGATGTAAGTTTATAACTTCGGAAAAAAATCCAGAAAAAATCCAGAATGTCAAGACGCAAATGTATAACGTCAAGAAAAAAAATCCAGAATGTGAAGATAAAAGTTTATAACTTCAGAAAAAAATCCAGAATGTCAAGACATAAGTTCATAACTTCGGAAAAAAAATACAGAATGTGAAGACGCAAATGTATAACGTCAAGAAAAAAAAATCCAGAATGTGAAGACGTAAGTTTATAACTTCAAGAAAAAAATCCATAATGTGAAGACATAAGTTTATAATTTCGGGGAAAAATCCAGAATGTCAAGACGCAAGTTTATGACATCTAGAAAAAAATCCAGAAAAAATCCAGAATGTCAAGACGTAAGTTTATAACGTCTAGAAAAAATCCAGAATGTGAAGACATTAGTTTATAACTTTAAGAAAAAAATTCAGAATGTGAAGACGTAAGTTTATAACTTCAGAAAAAATCTAGAATGTCAAGACGCAAGTTTATGACATGTAGAAAAAAATCCAGAAAAAATCCAGAATGTCAAGACGTAAGTTTATAACGTCTAGAAAAAAATCCACAATGTGAAGACATAAGTTTATAACTTTAAGAAAAAAATTCAGAATGTGAAGACGTAAGTTTAAAACATAAAAAAAAAATCCAGAAAAAATCCAGAATGTCAAGACGCAAATGTATAACGTCAAGAAAAAAAAATCCAGAATGTGAAGATGTAAGTTTATCACTTCAGAAAAAAATCCAGAATGTCAAGACGCAAGTTTATGACATCTAGAACAAAATTCAGAAAAAATCCAGAATGTCAAGACGTAAGTTTATAACTTCGGAAAAAAAATCCAGAATGTGAAAACGTAAGTTCATAACGTCTAGAAAAAAATCCAGAATTTAAGGACATAAGTTTATAACTTTAAGAAAAAAATCCAGAATGTGAAGACGTAAGTTTATAACATCAAAAAAAAAAAAAAAATTCCAGAAAAAATCCAGAATGTCAAGACGCAATTGTATAACGTCAAGAAAAAAAATCCAGAATGTGAAGATGTAAGTTTATAACTTCATGAAAAAAATCCAGAATGTGAAGACGCAAGTTTATAACTTCAGAAAAAAAATCCAGAATGTGAAGACGCAAGTTTAAAACATAAAAAAATCCATAAAAGATCCAGAATGTCAAGACGCAAATGTATAGCGTCAAGAAAAAAAATCCAGAATGTGAAGACGCAAGTTTATAACTTCAGAAAAAAATCCAGAATGTGAAGACGCAAGTTTATGACATCTAGAAAAAAATCCGGAAAAAATCCAGAATGTCAAGACGCACATGTATAAGTTCAAGAAACAAATCCAGAATGTGAAGACGTAAGTTTATAAATTGGGAAAAAAAATCCAGAATGTAAAGACGTAAGTTTATGGCATCTAGAAAAAATCCAGAAAAAATCCAGAATGTCAAGACGCAAAAGTAAAACTTCAAGAAAAAAATCAAGAATGTGAAGACGCAAGTTTATAACGTCTACAAAAAAAACAGAATGTGAAGACGCAAGTTTATGACATCTAGAAAAAAAAACAGAATGTGAAGACGTAAGTTTATAACTTTATGAAAAAAAATCCAGAATGTTGCAACGTGAATTTCAAGAACAAAATGCTAAAAATTCAAGATATAAAATGCCAAAATAAGAAATATGAATTAAAGAAATGATGAAGAAATGTCAGAATGGTGTAATGTAATTTCAACTTTACAAAAAGAAATGGCGAAAAACAAGTCATGAAGTCAAAATGCCAAGAAAAAATGAACATTTAATCATGTTAGCGTACATTTGGTCTTCATAATTACTCCTCAACAGACTCAACTCTAAACACACACATCAACACACATCTGTGACACATTCCAGCTTCTCCACCAACCAAAAATGATCCTGAAATCTCCCAATGCATCTGAACCACATATAAATCTCACTCAACCAATAACTGACATAAAATAAAACATCCCGTCATCCTAAACCCACACGACTTCCATCACTAGAGCAGATATTGAGCTGCAAATGAAGACCTGAAGGTTGACTTCACTGAGAGAGTGTGATAACATCAATATGAGCTGCACATTACTCCAGAAGACTCCTGCAGACTCAACATTATTAGCGGTATTCACCATTGTCATGTAGATGAGTATTGCTGACGTCCCTCTGTTGTGTCTGTCTTTATCTCTTATTTCATTTCCTCCTTCAGTGACGGATGAGAATACAGAGAGTTAATGAAGCTCAGAGCTTCTCCATATTTCAGCCGTTATTATAATGACTGATCCGGGATCAGCTGTTTCCTCTCCAATCTCATTTCATTTCCGTCTCCGTTATCCAGAGTCAGGCGTGAGCTGCTGATGTTTTACTCACGCTACTGACATGCAGATCCAGAACTCACTCATTCTGCTTCATTCTGCTTCAGCTGAGGCCATTATTCATCAGAGTTCGCTACTGCAGAATGAACCGACAACTATTCCAGCATATGTTTTACACAGCAGATGCTCTTCCAGCTGCAATCCAGTACTGGGAAACACCCATACACACACTCATACACTTCGGCTAGTGTAGTTGATCAGTTCCCCTATAGCACATCTGTTTGGACTGTGGAGGAAACCCACACCAACACGGGGAGAACACGCAAACTCCACACAGAAACACCAACTGACCCAGCTGAGACTCAAACCAGAGAGCTGAGTGCTGTGAGGCCACAGTGCGACACCACTGAGCCAGCGTGATGTCCCATGTTTTAGAGAGGTGCAGGCTGAGTGAATGATGTCCTGATGTTGGTGAACTGACCCTTCAGTTATTCTCAGAAGTGTGTGTCCTCGTGTCTGCAGGCGCTCCATTACACTGCTTAACCAGCTCAAGTGAGCAGAAAATGTGTGTGTGTGTGTGTGTGTGTGTGTGTGTGTGTGTGTGTGTGTGTGTGTGTGTGTGTGTGTGGGAAGAGATTCCTGCAGTGATCGTCTCCATTGTCTGTCAGTTCAAGCCTGCATCAGGTGTCAGGGTGTGTGTGTGTGTGTGTGTGTGTGTGTGTGTGTGTGTGTATGTGTGTGTGTTTCTTTAAGAAGTTTGACACACTCGTGAATCAGAGATCAGCAAACCACAGAGATTCTCCACAGGAGGCCTGCAGAACACACAGCTCAGCACAGATCACACACACACACACACACACATACTATATACACAAGCACGCATGCACACACAGACACACACACACACACACACACACACACACACACACACACACACACACACACACACACACACACACACACACATATATATACATATACTGTATACAGACATGCATCCACTCTCAAACACAAGCTGAACACACACACAAACAATCACATGCACACACATACTGTATACACAAGCACATGCACACACATACATACACACAAGCACACATACATATACACATATGCATACATTCACACATACACACACACACACACCATATACATATACACATAAACATTCACACAGACAAACCGACAGACACACACATACACACGACACACACGTATACACAGACACAAGCATATATACAGTATATATACACACACAGATACACATGCGCACGCACACACACATACATATATACACAGACACATACACATACACAAACACACACACACACACACACACACACAGAGACAGACAGACAGAAACACAGACAGACAGACGCAGCTCATCAAATATTGATGTGTGTGTATGTGTGTGTGTGTGTGTGTTGTGGTGTGACAGCTCTGCTCTCTGTAATAACCTCCTGTGTTTTGTCTTGTTTCTCCCTGCAGGTTTCTCTAATCTTTCTCCATTATTAATCTGGCAGAACGGAAATCTCACTCCGCCAGCATCTCAGTGTCAGTGTTTAATGTGTACGCTCACAGCGGGAACACACGCACACACACACACACACACACACACACAAACACACACACACACAGAGAGAAAAAGAGAACATCAGAAATTACCATAATAAACTTAAAAACAACACACACACACACACACACTCACACACACACACACACACACACACACACAAACACACACACACACAGAGAGAAAAAGAGAACATCAGAAATTACCATAATAAACTTAAAAACACAACACACACACACACACACACACACACTCACACACACACACACACACACACTCACACACACCGTCTGTCTGAAGCAGAGGAGGGCAGATCTGCTGACACTGTCAAATATAACACATTCACTATTAGTGTAAACCTGTTTTCAATCAGAAACTGCCATTAAATACAATATAAAATGTGATCAAAATCAATTTAATGGACTCTCAGTGATAAAAACACAACATAAACTGACCTTTACTGGTTTTCTGACCCCAAATATACACTAATAATCATGAAAATAGGTCCACAAGTTCAAGCTGCAGTCAACAATTAGATTGAAAATGTCTCTAATGTTATCTACATATGACAATCATTCACTAACACACTGCACACATGCTGCTCTTACAGTGTTTGTCTTGTGTCTAGTCCAAATATCACATTTATTAAATCAAGCAGCATTTTCTAGACAAGCACAACATATAGTGCTGTTTTCAGAAATATGAGTCAAAATGAAGAGAGTTTCTGCTTAAAACCAGCAGAAGAATCTGACACTGGAGGAAGAGAAGTCATCTGATGTCAAAAGCAGAAAAGTGACAGAGTGTGTAAAGTGACAGAGTCAAACATGTCGTGTGTTTGTTATGGAGGTCACGAGAGTCTGACACTGCGGGAGAACAGGAATATTTCCTCTACAGGACCTGACAGAAAACATGCCATCGTCCAATTATGAGCTTCCTGCTCCTGACAGAGAGCATCTGCACAGGTTTAGCATTCACGCATAATCTATATGCAAATGAAGAACTATACACACTGTCCTTCAGCAGAACACACACACACACACACACATTTACACTCAGCGGCCACTTTATTAGGTACACCTGTCTACCTGCACGTTAACACAAATGTCTAATCAGCCAATCACAGGGCAGCAGCTCACTGCATTTCAGCATGTAGACATGATCAAGAGGATCTGCTGCAGGTCAGAGCGAGCATCAGAATGGGGAAGAAAGGGGATTTAAGAGACTCTGAACGTGGCATGATTGTTGCTGCCAGACGGGCTGCTCTGAGTATTTCAGAAACTGCTGATCTACTGGGATTTTCACGCACAACCATCTCTAGGGTTTACAGAGAATGCTCCGACAAAGAGGAAATATCCAGTGAGCGGCAGTTCTGTGGGCGCAAATGCCTTGTTGATGAGGCCAGAGGTCAGAGGAGAATGGCCAGACTGGTTCCAGCTGATAGAAAGGCAACAGTAACTCAAATAAGCACTCGTTACAACCGAGCTCTGCAGAAGAGCATCTCTGAACACACAACACGTCCAACCTTGAGGCGGATGGGCTACAGCAGCAGAAGAGCACACCGGGTGCCGCTCCTGTCAGCTAAGAACAGGAAACTGAGGCTACAATTCACACAGACTCACCAAAACTGGACAATAGAAGATTGGAGAAACGTTGCTGCTCTGATGAGTCTCCATTTCTGCTCACACATTCAGATGCTCGACTCACAATTTGGCATCAACAACATGAAAGCATGGATCTTCCTGCCTTGTATCAGCGGTTCAGGCTGGTGGTGGTGGTGTAATGGTGTGGGGTTGATTGTTGCTGACCATGTCCGTATAAGCACAGTGTCTCCATCTTCTGATGGCTACTTCCAGCAGGATAACGCAGCATGTCATAAAGCTCAATCATCTCAGACTGCTGAACATGACGATGAGTTCACTGTACTCAAATGGCCTCCACAGTCACCAGAGCTCAATCCAATAGAGCAGCTTTGGGATGTGGTGGAACGGGAGATTGGCATCATGGATGTGCAGCCGACAAATCTGCAGCAACTGTGTGATGCTATCATGACAATATGGAGCAAAATCTCTAAGGAATATTTCCAGCAGCTTGTTGAATCTGTAACACCAAGAATTAAAGCAGTTCTGAAGGCAAAAGGGGTCCGACCCGGTACTAGTGATGTGTACCTAATGATCTAATTCACATCTTTAAATGAAAACACAGCTGATGACTTCCACAGTGGGCAAAAAATCAAATCCTACGTAAACCAATAGCTAGAGGTTTCCAGCATTCTTCAAATCATCTTCTTAAGCGTTTATCAAAACAGAAAAACTCAGTGTATTTCAGTGTGAACTGACCCTTAAAATGTGCACAGATCTCCATCAGGGATGAGCGAGTGTCTCCTTCAGTATCTCTTCACTGTGTGTTCTTCATAAACTGAGCAAACAGTGAAGAGCAGAGCTCCAGTATCAGCTCAGTCCTCCAGCGGCTGCAGATCTACATTTACACAGCATCAGCTTCACACACACACACACACACACACACAGAATATTTACACACACGCTCTCCTACATCTGGAGCATTCAGATTAAAGCATCTGGCAATAAAAGGTAAACAATATTAGCGTTAATGCAGATTTTTTTTTCTCGATTTCTCGTAAATAATCACTAATAACAGTCGATTATCACCATGTTACACATTTTCTGATTACTAACATTAATAAATATTTATAAAAATGTATGAAAATTTATAATACAGAACCCCATTAAAAACACCAAAACTAAAACCAAAATAGCATGCATACACACACACACACACACACACACACACACACACACACACACACACACACACACACACACACACGCACACACGTAAATATATAATGGCTAGGCCATCAGGAGTGTATGACATCATCAGAACAGCAGTATGTCACACATTACACAGATTCCTCATGAATATTCAATGAGCATCAGTGTTCAATAAACATGAGGGATGAGCATCTGACGGCTGCAGGATGAGCAGGAGACTGGCTTTATTCAATTGGCCATTTATTAATAGCAGATGTGCTCAGTTCAGACTCACAGTAACGTCATTCATCTCTCTTGAGGGAACACTGATGATGATGATGATGAGGATGATGTGCTTTAAAGGCTGTTTACAGTCTGAACGAAGGCCTTCAGATCACTGGCACCTGTCGCTTTAAATGCTCAAGCTCTTTAAAGTGTGGATTCTGATTGGCTGTCAGTATTTTTAGCATTATCAGTTGTGAAATATTTAAATACAGATTTCTCTGTCACTATGATTATATCTGACACGTGGATTTACAGCCTGATCTTGCAGAAAACAACAACTTTTCCTTTAAGTTTTTCAGCAGTGAATTCATCAGAATTTTATTAAAAGAAATTCACCATAGCAACCACCCAGAGCAATCCAGAGCATCCTAGCAACAGCAGATCACTCAGCAACCACTCTAACAACTCATACAGCATACAGCATAGCAATATCCTAGCAACGACTTAAAACACTATAGCAACCGCAGAGCACTCGGCAACCACTCAGAACATACTAACAACTGCTAATATTCTAGCAACCACTTCAAACACCATAGCAACTCCTCCCTAGCAACCACCCAACATAACAGCAGAGTAGCAACCACTGAAAATACCATAGCAACTCCAGAGCACTTGGAAAACACAACTTTCTAACAGCTGCATAGCAATACCCTAGCAACCACGTCAAACACCATAGCAACTTCATAGCAACCAAGTCAACACCCAAACAACATTTTTGAAGCAACAATTTACAACACAATATTCTATGTCCTAGCAACCACTTTAAACACCATAACTACACCGCCCTAGCAACCACCCCCAAAACAGCAGCACTGTAGCAACCACTTGAAGTGCCATAGCAACAGTAGAGTACTCGGCAACTTCTCAGAACATTTTAACAACTGCACAGCAATATCCTAGCAACCACTTCAAACACCATAACCACACCTCCCAAGCAACCATACAAATCACCAGCACTGTAGCAACAACTCAAAATATCATAGCAACTGCAGAGCACTCGGCAACCACTCAGAACATTCTAACAACTGCATAGTAATATCCTAGCAACCACTCCAAAGCACCATAGCATCTCCTTACTAGCAACAACCCAACACACCAGCACTGTAGCAACCACTTAACACACCATAGCAACAGTAGAGCACTCGGCAACCACTCAGAATATTTCAACAACTACACAGCAATATACTTGCAACCACTTTAAACATTTTAACCACACCTCCCTAGCAACCACCCAACACACCAGCACTGTAGTAACCACTTAACACACCATAGCAACAACAGAGCACTCGGCAACCACTCAGATCACTCTAACAACTGCACAGCAATATCCAAGCTACAACTTCAAACACCATAACCACACCTCCCTAACAACCATCGCAACACACCAGCACTGTAGTAACCACTTGAATTACCATAGCAACAGTAGAGCACTCAACAACTACTCAGAACATTTCAACGACTGCACAGCCATATCCTAGCAACCACTTCAAACACCATAACCACACCTCCCTAGCAACCATACAAATCACCAGCACTGTAGCAACCTCTCAAAACACCATAGCAACAGCAGAGCACTCTGCAACCACTCAGAACATTCTAACAACTGCATAGCAATATCCTAGCAACCACTTCAAAGCACCCAAGCAACTCATCATTAGCAACCACCCTAGACACCAGCACTGTAGTAACAACTCGCAACTCCAGAGCACTTGGAAAACACAACTTTCTAACAGCTGCACAGCAATATCCTAGCAACCACGTCAAACACCATAGCAACTTCATAGCAACCAAGCCAACACCCAAACAACATTTTGAAGCAACAATATACAACACAATATCGTGATAACAGCATAGCAACCTTTCAGTTCTCTGGCTTTGGCTGTTATTCTGTGACTGAAACTCTTCATATTGTGTTCTTCACCGTTATGGTCACTGCTGAATCAGTGCTTCATCACAGCGTCACTGGAAAACTCAAACTCTAAACATGGAGAGGCTGAAGTGAGACACATCTGTAATATTTGCTCTGGACACGAGAGTCTCTCGACAGCTCCTCGTTTCAGCTCTGGGTGAGTTGCGTAACTATCAGACGGCAGTAAATGTCAGCGCTGATATCTGCGCTGGAGAATGTCAGATGTTAATTAAATCTCAGATCAGACGAGCGCCTTGAGAAACCCCGACGCAGAGCTTTCCCTTCACTTTGATTTGCAAACATGCTTCTGAAACAGCCTCGACGAGTTATTTGTAAAATGAGCCCAGTTAAATTGATTTGATGGTGTGACCCGGAGGATACGACTCTGAACTTCAGAAAGGCTCTGCAGCCGAAGATGAAACCCTGCATATAGAGGAAGAGATATCTGCTGCTGTGTCAGATCACCCGTTCACATCTGAATCACATCAAAGATCCGTTTGCAGATCTGACTCCTCAAACCGACTCAGCAGACTCAGCAGGGTTTCTATATCCAACTCTATTTGTGCACATTTAGTTCACATTTCCAGCTCATCCAGATGAATACATGAGCAATATCACACGAGTAGCCGTGCCATGTGGCTGTATATCGGCATTGGTGGGATGATTGCACTGACGATATACAGCCACATCACACTGCTATCTATCTATCATCTATCTATCTATCTATCTATCTATCTATCTATCTATCTATCTATCTATCTATCTATCTATCTATCTATCTATCTATCTATCTATCTATCATCTATCTATCTATCTATCTATCTATCTATCTATCTATCTATCTATCTATATCTGTCCGTCCGTCCGTCCGTCCGTCCGTCCGTCCGTCCATCCATCCATCTATATCTGTCTGTCTGTCTGTCCGTCCGTCCGTCCGTCCATCCATCCATCTATATCTGTCTGTCTGTCTGTCCGTCCATCCATCCATCCATCCATCCATCCATCCATCCATCCATCAATCCATCTATGTCTGTCTGTCCGTCCGTCCGTCCGTCCGTCCGTCCGTCCGTCCGTCTATCTATCTATCTATCTATCTATCTATCTATCTATCTATCTATCTATCTATCTATCCGTCTCTCTATCCATCCATCCATTCTTCCATCCATCCATCCGTCTGTCCATCCATCCATCCATCCATCCATCCATCCCTCTCTATCTATCTCTGTCTGTCCGTCCGTTCATCCATCCATCCGTCCATCTCTCTCTCGCTCTATCTATCTATCAATGTACATCCGTCTGTCTATCCGTCTGTCCATCCATTCTTCCATCCATCCATCCATCCATCCGTCCATCCATCCATCCATCCGTCCATCCATCCATCTCTATCTATCTATCTCTGTCTGTCTGTCCGTTCATCCGTCCGTCCATCTCTCTCTCTCTCTATCTATCTATCTATCCGTCCGTCCGTCCGTCCCTCCCTCCTTCCCTCCCTTCATCCATCTCTGTCTGTCTGTCTATCTATCTATTCATCTACCTATCCGTCTATCTATCTATCTATCTATCTATCTATCTATCTATCTATCTATCTATCTATCTATCTATCTATCTATCTATCTATCTATCTATTCATCTATCTATCTGTCTGTCTGTCTGTCTGTCTGTCTGTCTGTCTGTCCGTCCGTCCGTCCGTCCGTCCGTCCGTCTATCTCTCTCTCTCTATCTATCTATCTATCTATCTATCTATCTATCTATCTATCTATCTATCTATCTATCTATCTATCTATCTATCTATCTATCTATCCACTAATTATAGATCCTCTTTACATGCACTCATCAATAGTACAGCAAATGTATTGATTATTGCATGTAAATGCTTCACCTAATGGCATTTCACTGTTACAAAATCACTATAATACATGTCGTATAGTGCTAATAATGGGTTATATGGTTAAACGGCAGTATAAGATGAGTGAATGTGTTCAGTCTACTGATGAGCAGGAGTCTGTGGTTTCTCATTACCTGACTGGCCATTATAACACTTCTGCAGCAGACTTAATAAATCTATCATCGCTTTCTCTTGCTGACACGCGTCTCGTCCTGCGGCATCGATTTCCCCATCTCAGAGGAACGTTTAAGTGCTGTCCATCAGTGGAGAACAGGTTTCAATTAAAACAGGAGACCGTATCACCAGGAGAGCCTTGGGGGCCCAGAGGCAGCGAATTCACTACAGAGCTGATGAACTCTGGTCGCCGGCGGGCCAATGAGACGCTCCATTCAGCAGATGTTCAGCAGAATCACTGCAGACGACCGAGATAATGGGAAAACATTCTGAACCCGAGGCTAGCGACACTGTGACTGCAGCTAATAGCTAACATTAGCATTAAAGCTCAGTGAATCAGTGAGTCCTCGAAGCTGGAGTGATGTTACTGCACTAAACATTCAATACAAGAGACTGAAATAATGCATCAGATGCACACTGGAGGAGCCAGGAATGGAGGATATTACCTAGCAGGTACACACAACACCCTAGCAACACCCTAGCAACCATAAAACATTTTAAAAAACATTGGCAACTGCATAGCAACAACCTAGCAACCATGAAACATTTTTAAAAGGTTTACCAACTACCTAGCTATATATAAAAAATATCAAGAACACAATAACATAACACAATAGCAACACCCTAGCAACCATAACAGGTTTTAAAAAGTCTTAACAACTGCATAGCAACAACCTCACAACCATGAAACATTTAAAAAAGGGTTACCTACTGCCTAGCGATACATTATAACTATCAGGAACACTCTTGCACGTGCATAGCAACACCCTAGCAACCACAATAGAAAATTAGAAGTCTTAACAACTGCATAGCAACACCCTAGCAACCATGAAACATTTTTAAAAAAAGCATTACCTACTGGGTAGGAACACACTAAAAATATCAAAAACATCCCTAGCACATGCATAGCAACACCCTAGCAACCATAACAGATTTTAAAAGCCCTAACAACTGCATAACAACAACCCAGCAACCATGCAAATTTTAAAAGGGTTACCTACTGCATAGCAATACGCTAAATACATCAAGAACACTCTAGCACATGCATAGCAACACCCTAGCAACCACAATAGAAAATTACAAGTCTTAACAACTGCATAGCAACACCCTAGCAACCCTGAGACATTTTTAAAAAAGCATTACCTACTGGGCAGGAATACACTGAAAATATGAAAAACACCCCTAGCACATGCATAGCAACACCCTAGCAACCATAACAGATTTTAAAAAGCCTTAACAACTGCATAGCAACAACCCAGTAACCGTGAAAATTTTAAAAGGGTTACCTACTGCATAGCAATACACTACATAAATCAAGAACACTCTAGCACATGCATAGCAACACCCTAGCAACCATAACAGATTTTTAAAAAACCTTAACAACTGCATAGCAACTGCTTAACAACCTAGCAACCCTAAAACATTTTAAGAGCCTTAACAACTGCATAGAAACACCCAAGCAACCATAATGGATTTTAAAAGCCTTGACAACTGCATAGCAATACCCTAGCAACCATGAACCATTTTAAAAAGGTTTGCCTACTGGATAGCAATACATTGAACACACCAATAACACTCTAACAACTGCATAGCAACACCCTAACAACCATGAAATATTTTCAAAAGCCTTAACAACTGCATAACAACACACTAGGAACTGGATCAGAGAGATAACAACTAGCCCAAATATTTTCACTTAATTCTAAATGTCAGATATCATAAATGTTTTTGATCAGTTTTAGATAGCAGTCATTTTGATACCTATATCAACACTCTAGAAGCCAATTAAATACTTTTAATACATTTTTCAAACAAAAGACCCGCTTCTGAATAACTTGTTCTCCAGATCTGTACTATTCGGATGATGAAGTAAAAGCTGTAATGTCTGAGAGAGCTGTGAATCAATCATCATTCTGGTGTGTGTGTGTGTGTGTGTGTGTGTGTGTTTGTGTGTGTTTTACCTTTATTAGCTGAGTCTCTGCGCTGCTGGATGAACATCAGAAACATTCAATCGCCTTTTTAAAATGAGCTGCGCTATCGATAGAGATATTGATGATATTTCAGCACTTGTAACTAGAGGACGATCACATCCATCATCCATCACTCTGGAGGACAAAAACAATTAAACTGCAGAAAACTGAAGATCAGCTGGAGAAGAGTGATGGAGTCATTACTGACAGCCGGAGGAAAAACACACACACACACACACACACACACACACACACACACACACACACACACACACACACACACACACACACACACACACACACACACACACACAAAGACAGAAAAACAGACAGGGAGAAAACACACAGAAATGCATTGAACATTTTCAAAACAATAAAAAAAACTATTAAAAAATGAAAAAAAAGAAAAATACAGGAAAAACAATGAAAAAAGAAAATGATGAAAAAATAAAAATGTGAAAAAATAAAAACACAGAAAACTGAAAACAGAGAAAACATGGGGAAAATAAGACAAAAAAAAACACTGAAAAAAATCAAATAAAACATGAAATAACAGAAAATCCAAAAAAACAAACAAACAAAAAACAGAAACTAAATAAATGCAAAACAGAGAAAAACACAAAAACATGGAATAATATGAATGTGGAAAAGCAGACAGAAAACTAAAAAAATAAATAAATAACACAAAAACAGAAAATAAACATTAAAAAACATGAAAAAAAAGTTTAAATAAATGTAAAAGTTTAAATTATTCAGGTTTAAATTAAGCAATAAATGACACATGACCACATATTCACACAGAAAACAGCTTTTAAAAATCAAATAATTATTTTTTTTTCCGGTATTGGGTGACACAGTGGGTGGTTTGAGTCTCGGCTGGGTCAGTTGGTGTTTCTGTGAGGAGTTTGCAAGTTCTCCCCGTGTTGGCGTGGGTTTCCTCCGGGTGCTCCGGTTTCCCTGTTTTTTTTTTTAGTATCCAAAAACGAAACTTCCCAGAATATTTTATTTACATTAACAAAACCTTTCCTTGCTGGCTAACCAACAGAGAATGATCTGGAAAACAAAAACTGTTAGTTAGATTATAAATGACAAACATTTGAATAATAGTCAATAATGATAAATATAATAATAATAAAAATAATTGCAGTCATTATTATTATTATTATTACCATAATAATATCATTTGTAATTATTTTCCACGAAGACTGGAGTAAAGATGCTTAAAATTGAGATTAAAATCTTAGAAATAAGATTGAAATCTTATTAAAATCTTCCTACATATTCACAGAGAAAACATCTATTTTATTAGTAATTTTTCTCAGTGTATTCCCGTGTTTGTGATGGAGTAATGGCCGTCTTTCAGAGCCCAGCAGCTTTATTGAGTGTGTAAAGGGGTCAGATGGCGGTGTTAATTGGGTCACTGTGTGAAAAAGCCACAGACTCCGAAAACAGCAGATGCCTCGTCTGGAAGATATTAAACACACTGGAGAATTCATTAACACACTCACACACATGCACACACACACACACACACACACACACACACACACACACACACACACACACACACACAGTCTGAAAGTGAGCATAATGGTCACTAATATGCAAACTGGCTGGATGGTTATAATGTGTCTTTAAATCATTCATAATATTGTATGAATGCACGAAGGAATGACTCATTTATGAATAATGTAAATATTTATAGACGTCTGGGTTAAAAATTGTTTGAAACATGTAGATTGTGAAGTCTCTGCAGAGTGTAACTATAGAATTGAGTTTATCACCTGTCTGTGACAAAATTATACTGTGTGGAGCTTTAACAAAGACTGTTTGAACTATTTATATGATCAAGACTATTATACTCTACCACTGTCAGAAGTGCAAACAAATTAGAAAAAGTTTTACATTTTTAAATATGAATTGGGAATTCTATGTCATGACTGTATGAAATCCAATGGGCTTTTATCAGTGACATTTGATTCTATAATTTTCTGCATTTGATTAATCTGACATTATAAATTATTTCCAAACAGAGCTGTCTTTGATATATAGATTAGTTTATACATTGCAATAAATATTGCAAAAAAAATCTATTTAAAATTGCGATACATTCTAAAAATACAACATCGCAACATGTTGCATTACAATATTTTAAAATACATCACATGCAGAAATAACAAAATATTGCAATATTTAAAAACTGTAATATATTGTAAAAAAAACAAATATGTCAATGTACATTGCAGAAAAACAAAAGACTGCTATATATAGTGTAGAGAAACTTAATATTTTATATACATCACAGAAATAACAAAATGTTTGAGTTCAAAGGAAAAACAAATATTGCAATATATGATAGAAAAACAAAATGTTGCAATATCACTGCAGAAAAAAATTATATCAGAGAAAAACAAAACTGTAATGCTGCAAAAAACAAAAGAAAAACAAAAAATATTGCAAATATACATTGCGGTAAAACAAAAGATTGCAGTATATCTTAGAAAAACAAACATTTCAGAAATAGGTAAATGTTGCTATTTTTGTAGGAAAATGTCACAAAATATTGTAGAAAAAGAAAATATTGCAAAATATTGTAGAAAAACAAAATGTCGCAAAATATTGTAGAAAATGTAAAATACTGCAGAAAAAAGTTGCAAAAATAATTTAAAAATGTTACAAAATATTGTAGAAGAAAATGACGCAAAATATTGTAGGAAAAGAAAATGACGCAAAATATCGCAGAAAATGTAAAATACTGCAGAAAAAAAGTCGCAAAAATATTTAAAAAATGTTGCAAAATATTGCAGGAAAAGAAAAAATTGCAAATAATTGTAGAAAAAGATAATATAGCAAAATATCGCAGAAAAAAACCGCAACATATCGTAAAAAATGTTGCAAAATATTGTAGAAAAAGAAAATATCCCAAAATATCATAAAAAATATCACAATACACAAATTGCAGAAAAACAAAGATTGAAATATATTGTAAAAAAGTAAATACTTCAATATTCATTAAGTCATTTTTGATCCAATAAAAACTAAATATTTCAATATACAGTTGAATTATTAGCCCCCATAATGTTTTTCCCCAATTTCTGTTCAACAGAGATATATATTGATAATATATTGTAGAAAGACTATTATTCGTTTTTTTTACTAATATACTATTTTAATATACACCGCAGAAATAATTAAATGTCACAATATTTTGTATAAGAGAAATAAATATAGAAAAATAATTTTCAAAACTAAATATTGCTATATATATATATATATATATATATATATATTGTAATGTACAATAGCAGAAAAAATGATATTGCGATAAATGAGGCAGCAAATATAGCCATTTTGAAATATTATTACATTGCAATTTTTTTCAATATTATGCAGTTTAGAAGCAAAGATTACAGTTAGGTACTGTACTGAACTGTGCTTTATAAGTTTCTATATTTGTGATAGTAAATAGCTCACAAACACCGTATTAAAAACTGATCCATAATTAGCGTTCATAAATCATCTCATTTACTGTGTTTTCTGCTATTGAGTGTTGAAGAGCACATCGATCTGAGCGCGAGGTCATTTACAGCACAGGACGATTCCTGAACAACAGCAGCTCAATTGAAGAGACTGATGGACTATTATAGGAGAACACAGCATTCCTGACACAAATGAGGCGGAACGCCACACCTGAACGTCCAATTACTGACACAATAAAAGATTTACACTGATGAAAACTCTTCACAGAGTCATGTGGAAAACTAAATCTGATTCCCGCAGAGCATGGAGAGGTATGAATAATAGAGTGAAAGGCCTCTGATCATATTCTGAATATCAAGTGGATTTGTGTTCATTAAAGCTGCATATGACGGATCAGCTTTTAATATATCGGCCTGAAAATGTCAGAAACGTCAAAAGTTTCAAAGGCAGATGTTCCCTGCAGACTGTGCTGCGCTTAAAACTTCATTCTCATATAGGTTTTGACAAACAGTTGAGGAAATTATCAGTGATCTTGATGCAATATTGATTAGTTTTCCCCAAATATTTCCTAAATGATGTTGAACAGATTCAGCAATTTCTCACAGTGTTTCCTCTTATATTTGTTTTTCTGGAGAAAGTCTTATTTGTTTTATTTGGGCTAGAATAAAAGCAGTTTTTAATTGTTTTAAAGCCGTTTTAAGGTCAATATTATTAGCCCCCTTCAGCAATATTAGTGTTGAATTGTCTCCAGAACAAACCACTGTTATTAACTTTAAACCAGCACCAATCCAGAATGCAGGATTATCTGCTGTCATGGGTTTGCAATCAAAACATGCGATTATAATGGAAGTCAATGAAGAAAAAACAGCATCACCAAAGAGGAGTCATTCTGGCCTTAGTGTATGAGTTCCTGAACATTTCCAAAGCTTTTCCCAAAATATGTGTCAAAACAAAGTTTGTCTCCAGAAATCCTCACATTCACTGAAGCACAGAGAGAACTGAGGCCAAATGAAGACTCAAAATCAGCCCAGAGTGGATGAAAACGACCCAACAGCACACGAGGGGTAAATGACTCAAAGAGGTTTGGCTCACTGAAGCGAGACGCCTGTAAACACCGCCTGAAAGCTCAGTTTCTGCTCACATCATCATTTCCCAGAAGCCTCCGGGGCACTGCTGTAATCTATATGTGACGGAGCCGGCGGCAGATTCAGCGCTTCATTACAGCACATCCACATCACACACACAAACACACACACACACACACACACACACACACACACACACACACACACACACACACACACACACACACACAGCAGTTTAACCTGGGCGCCAGTACAGAATCACTCCACACGCAAATGAGGAGATCCAGAGCTGACTCCAGATCCAGAATCCAGATCCAGTTGGAGAGAAATACTGATAACTAGAGAGAGTTTGAGAAAACTAAAGACAACTAGAAGCAACTAGAAAAAAACTAGAGGCAACTTGAGACAATTGGAGAGAACTAGAGACTACTAGAGAAATTTAGAGACAACTAGAGGCAACTTAAGACAAGTAGAGACTACTAAAGAGAACTAGAGAGAACTAAAAACAACTAGAGACAACAAGAAGAAAGGAAAGGAAGATAAAGATATAGGATACATACTGAAGTTTAATTATGACTATATAGGATTATAGGACTCTGTTAATTTTTTTCATATAATACAGGATTAGATAAAAGGATATAATAAAATATAACTAACAATAATATATATATATATATATATATATATATATATATATATATATATATATATATATATATATATATATATATATCTAATAATAATATTACTAAAATATAACTCATGTAAGTGAATAAAATAAGTGCTCTGTTACAAGTTTAGGGTTGAAGGAGCTCAGAGTGCAGGGAGGAGGAGCTGAACACGCAGCGTCCACCGGCACCTGGACTCTGAGGTCTGTGGGATTGGGCCAGAGCAATGACAGAATCTGGCTGCACAACTAGTACAGTAGGAGACGATATGTACAAAGAATAGAACTCGCCAAAAAACTAAGAAGAAGAGGATGAGACAACAAGAGAGAACCAGAAACAACTAGAGACAACTGGGGACAACTAGAGACAACTGGAGACAACTAAAGACAACAAGAGAAAACCAGAGACAACTAGAGACAACTAAAGACAACAAGAGAGAACCAGAGACAACTAGAGACAACTAAAGACAACAAGAGAGAACTAGAGACAACTAAAGACAACAAGAGAGAACCAGAGACAACTAGAGACAACTAAAGACAACAAGAGAGAACCAGAGACAACTAGAGACAACTAAAGACAACAAGAGAGAACTAGAGACAACTAGAGACAACTAAAGACAACAAGAGAGAACTAGAGACAACTAGAGACAACTAGAGACAACTAGAGACAACTAAAGACAACAAGAGAGAACTAGAGACAACTAGAGACAACTAGAGACAACTAAAGACAACAAGAGAGAACCAGAGACAACTAGAGACAACTAAAGACAACAAGAGAGAACCAGAGACAACTAGAGACAACTAAAGACAACAAGAGAGAACTAGAGACAACTAGAGACAACTAAAGACAACAAGAGAGAACTAGAGACAACTAGAGACAACTAAAGACAACAAGAGAGAACCAGAGACAACTAGAGACAACTAAAGACAACAAGAGAGAACTAGAGACAACTAGAGACAACTAAAGACAACAAGAGAGAACCAGAGACAACTAGAGACAACTAAAGACAACAAGAGAGAACTAGAGATAATTAAAGACAACAAGAGAGAACTAGAGACAACTAGAGACAACTAAAGACAACAAGAGAGAACCAGAGACAACTAGAGACAACTAAAGACAACAAGAGAGAACCAGAGACAACTAGAGACAACAAGAGAAAACTAGAGACAACTAGAGACAACTAAAGACAACAAAAGACAACAAGAGTGAACCAGAGACAACTAGAGACAACTAAAGACAACAAGAGAGAACCAGAGACAACTAGAGACAACTAAAGACAACAAGAGAGAACTAGAGACAACTAAAGACAACTTAAGACAACAAGAGAGAACCAGAGACAACTAGAGACAACTAAAGACAACAAGAGAGAACTAGAGACAACTAGAGACAACTAAAGACAACAAGAGAGAACCAGAGACAACTAGAGACAACTAAAGACAACAAGAGAGAACCAGAGACAACTAGAGACAACTAAAGACAACAAGAGAGAACTAGAGACAACTAGAGACAACTAAAGACAACAAGAGAGAACCAGAGACAACTAGAGACAACTAAAGACAACAAGAGAGAACCAGAGACAACTAGAGACAACAAGAGAAAACTAGAGACAACTAGAGACAACTAAAGACAACAAAAGACAACAAGAGAGAACTAGAGACAACTAGAGACAACTAAAGACAACAAGAGAGAACCAGAGACAACTAGAGACAACTAAAGACAACAAGAGAGAACTAGAGACAACTAGAGACAACTAAAGACAACAAGAGAGAACTAGAGACAACTAGAGACAACTAAAGACAACAAAAGACAACAAGAGAGAACCAGAGACAACTAGAGACAACAAGAGAAAACTAGAGACAACTAGAGACAACTAAAGACAACAAAAGACAACAAGAGAGAACTAGAGACAACTAGAGACAACAAGAGAAAACTAGAGACAACTAGAGACAACTAAAGACAACAAAAGACAACAAGAGAGAACTAGAGACAACTAGAGACAACTAAAGACAACAAGAGAGAACCAGAGACAACTAGAGACAACAAGAGAAAACTAGAGACAACTAAAGACAACAAAAGACAACAAGAGAGAACTAGAGACAAATAGAGACAACAAGAGAAAACTAGAGACAACTGGAGAGAACTAGAGACAACTAGAGACAACTGGAGAGAACTAGGGACAACTGGAGAGAACTAGAGACAACTAGAGACAACTAAAGACAACAAGAGAGAACTAGAGACAACTAGAGACAACAAGAGAGAACTAGAGACAACTAGAGACAACTGGAGAGAACTAGAGACAACTGGAGAGAACTAGAGACAACTAGAGACAACTGGAGAGAACTAGAGACAACTGGAGAGAACTAGAGACAACTAGAGACAACTAAAGACAACAAGAGAGAACTAGAGACAACTAGAGACAACTAAAGACAACAAGAGAGAACCAGAGACAACTAGAGACAACTAAAGACAACAAGAGAGAACCAGAGACAACTAGAGACAACAAGAGAAAACTAGAGACAACTAGAGACAACTAAAGACAACAAAAGACAACAAGAGAGAACTAGAGACAACTAGAGACAACTAAAGACAACAAGAGAGAACCAGAGACAACTAGAGACAACTAAAGACAACAAGAGAGAACTAGAGACAACTAAAGACAACTAAAGACAACAAGAGAGAACCAGAGACAACTAGAGACAACTAAAGACAACAAGAGAGAACTAGAGACAACTAGAGACAACTAAAGACAACAAGAGAGAACCAGAGACAACTAGAGACAACTAAAGACAACAAGAGAGAACCAGAGACAACTAGAGACAACTAAAGACAACAAGAGAGAACCAGAGACAACTAGAGACAACTAAAGACAACAAGAGAGAACTAGAGGCAACTAGAGACAACTAAAGACAACAAGAGAGAACTAGAGACAACTAGAGACAACTAAAGACAACTGGAGAGAACCAGAGACAACTAGAGATAACTAAAGACAACTGGAGAGAACTAGAGACAACTGGAGAGAACTAAAGACAACTAGAGACAACAAGAGAGAACTAGAGACAACTAGAGACAACAAGAGAGAACTAGAGACAACTAGAGACAACTGGAGAGAACTAGAGACAACTGGAGAGAACTAGAGACAACAAAAGACAACAAGAGAGAACTAGAGACAACTAGAGACAACTGGACAGAACTGGAGAGAACTAGAGACAACAAGAGAGAACTACAGACAACTAGAGACAACTGGACAGAACTGGAGAGAACTAGAGATAACAAAAGACAACAAGAGAGAACTAGAGACAACTAGAGACAACTGGACAGAACTGGAGACAACTAGAGACAGCTGGAGAGAACTGGAGAGAACTAGAGAGAACCAGAGACAAATAGAGACAACTGGACAGAACTGGAGAGAACTAGAGACAACTAGAGACAATTGGAGAGAACTGGAGAGAACTAGAGACAACAAGAGAGAACTAGAGACAACTAGAGACAACAAGAGAGAACTAGAGACAACTAGAGACAACTGGACAGAACTGGAGACAACTAGAGACAACTGGAGAGAACTAGAGACAACTAGAGACAACAAGAGAGAACCAGAGAGAACCAGAGACAACTGGAGACAACTGGACAGAACTGGAGAGAACTAGAGACAACTGGAGAGAACTGGAGACAACTAGAGACAACAAGAGAGAACTAGAGACAACTAGAGACAACTAGAGACAATTGGACAGAACTTGAGAGAACTAGAGACAACTAGAGACAACAAGAGAGAACCAGAGAGAACCAGAGACAACTAGAGACAACTGGAGACAACTGGAGAGAACTAGAGACAACTGGAGAGAACTAAAGAGGACTAGAGACAACTTGAGACACCTAGAGAACCATTAACAACTAGAGACAACTAAAGAGAAATAGAAACAACTGGAGAGAACTAGAGACAACAAGATACAACTTGAGAGAATTAGACATAACTAGAGAGAACTCGAGACAACTGGACAGAACTAGCAGCTTCATGATGATTAAATCAAACCTACTCACAGCTCAGTTTGGTGTCATTTATCTAGTTTATCTATTTATTCATTCATCTGTCCATCCATCACTTTATCAATGTATCAAACATTTATCCATCCATCATATCCATCCACACACTCTTTTATCCATCCATCATTTTATTCAACTATACAGCCACTCATTATTTTATTTATCATACATCCATCATTTTATCCAGCCGTCTGTCGTTTTATCCAACAACCCATCATTTTATCAATCCATTGATCATTTCATCCACTTTTATCTATCAATCCTTTTATCCATCCATCCAAAATTTCACACATTCATCATTTTATCCATCCACCCATCCATTAATTCATCATCATCCATCCACCCATCACTTCGCCCATCTATTCTTTATTATAACCATGGGCCCATTTATAGATCATCTTAATCATCCATCCATCCATCCATCCATCCATCCATCCATCCATCCATCCATCCATCCATCCACTGTTTCATCAATCATGTAGTCTATATCCATCCATCCTCATATACACACTACTGTATATAAACATGTACTTAAAGCATTAAAGCTCCACAGCTCAATCGCTCTGCGTTCATTTCT